>NW_028294600.1:0-75925 GCF_964341445.2 Mesoplodon mirus
GCGTGTGTGCCGTGAGTCCCCCGTTTGTCTTCCGAGCAACACAGCGCAGAACAGGCTGTTGGGGTCAACCCTTTCTATGCAGAGGGAAGGGCAATGAACTGATCCTCGCTTGCCTAGCTTGATTTCTACCGCTGTAAAGCAGCCCCAGGACAACGTTTTTGCCGGTATTATATTCAACGTGGCTCTCCCTCTGTGGGGGCCCTCTGAGCTGCACTGAAAGAATCCCTGAGCCTACAGAGCCCCCTGGCGGCTCTTACCTCTCATCTCTCTATTGGGACGCAAGGTACACTGTAGGTCCAGCCTGACAGAAAGAACAGAAAAACCGGTCAACTTGGGAGACATTTGGACGATACAAATTCACTTAGGCCTGACTAAGTCATTAAGCGGGTAATGCTAGGCACGGCATGCCAAAGACCCCGCCTGCAACGAAGTGTCATCATAGAAAGGCCCCGTGTGGCCGAAAGTCTCCAGTAGTCAGTCAGAGAGTGCCGGTGAATGCGCTGTGGGGTCAAGTTGGAAACTGGAGCATGTGGGAGAAGCCCGACTCTCCCCCTTTGAAAAGCAACTTCAGTGCAGCTTCCAAGCTGCCTGAACACCACACCACCAGGACACTGTTCACTCCACGGATGCCTCTGAGGAGCAGTGAGCTTTTGCAAAAGAAACCAGGCGCTTGCGGTTCCTTCCTGGGAGCTCAGCCCAGAGCATACTGTAGCTAAAGTGCCAACTAAATGTGACCTCCAGTCACGAAGTAAGGTGCACATTTTCCCATTACCAGAGGCAGGGGTGCACCAGGTTCCAGGAAGTCTCAGTCAATGGACGGCTTTAGCTTTAGTATGCCTCACAGCGCTCAAGCCTCTCACGGGGGCACTTCTTTCCAAGGATGTGCACCGTGTACCAAAAGCCTTCTGAGCACAATCAAGGGAGACACGGCTCGGGGACCATCCCTCACTATGCAGGTGAAAGGGCCGGGAACTAATCTGTTCTCTATGGCTAGCGTTCCACAGCTTGGAAACAGCCCCAGGAGCACGGTTCTTGGGCAGGCTTTCTTTCCATGCGGGTCTGCCTCGTTGAGGACACCTAAGCTGCCCTGAAAGAAACCACCGGGGCTCCAATCCACTTTGGGGACTCGTGCTCGACGTCTCTCTAAGTGAGGCGGAAAGTAGACTTTCCGAAATGAAGTCGAGATTTACTAGTCGAGCCTTGCTAGGCATTTGGAACATGCAAAGTCACCTACGCCTCCTGAGGGCATTTCGAGGATTAGGCCACTCAGCACATGCAGAACACACTGCATCCCAAAGTTTCATCGCAGAAGGCCGAATTGTGCTCCAAGGGCCTCCTTTGGCTTGTCAGAGAAGAGAGGTCTCTGTGCTGGGTGATCCGGTGTGTAAGTGAGAAGCCTGGAGTAAGGCAGTATTTTCCCCCATTTGAAAGGCAGATAGCGGCGGCCTCAAGGCTGACTGAAAGACAGTGCTGTTACCCGTCTTCTAGTCACTGCTAGGAATGCCTCAGTGAAGAAAGTGAGTTTTCTCCTACGAATCCAGGTGGTCGCCAGTGCCTTGCTGGGAGCTCATCCCACGGCTTGCCCTAGCTAAAGTGCCAAGTAAACGCGACCCCAGGCCTCAAGGTAAGCACGAGTGTTTCCTCTCAGCAAAGCTTGCTGGGCAGCCATCTCCACGAACCCTGACTCGATGGAGTGCTTTAACTCCTCTACGGCTCTCCGGAGGCCTCAGAGAGTCGCGTATGAATTCCCTTCTGAGGGAGAGCGTGTGTGCCGTGAGTCCCCCGTTTGTCTTCCGAGCAACACAGCGCAGAACAGGCTGTTGGGGTCAACCCTTTCTATGCAGAGGGAAGGGCAATGAACTGATCCTCGCTTGCCTAGCTTGATTTCTACCGCTGTAAAGCAGCCCCAGGACAACGTTTTTGCCGGTATTATATTCAACGTGGCTCTCCCTCTGTGGGGGCCCTCTGAGCTGCACTGAAAGAATCCCTGAGCCTACAGAGCCCCCTGGCGGCTCTTACCTCTCATCTCTCTATTGGGACGCAAGGTACACTGTAGGTCCAGCCTGACAGAAAGAACAGAAAAACCGGTCAACTTGGGAGACATTTGGACGATACAAATTCACTTAGGCCTGACTAAGTCATTAAGCGGGTAATGCTAGGCACGGCATGCCAAAGACCCCGCCTGCAACGAAGTGTCATCATAGAAAGGCCCCGTGTGGCCGAAAGTCTCCAGTAGTCAGTCAGAGAGTGCCGGTGAATGCGCTGTGGGGTCAAGTTGGAAACTGGAGCATGTGGGAGAAGCCCGACTCTCCCCCTTTGAAAAGCAACTTCAGTGCAGCTTCCAAGCTGCCTGAACACCACACCACCAGGACACTGTTCACTCCACGGATGCCTCTGAGGAGCAGTGAGCTTTTGCAAAAGAAACCAGGCGCTTGCGGTTCCTTCCTGGGAGCTCAGCCCAGAGCATACTGTAGCTAAAGTGCCAACTAAATGTGACCTCCAGTCACGAAGTAAGGTGCACATTTTCCCATTACCAGAGGCAGGGGTGCACCAGGTTCCAGGAAGTCTCAGTCAATGGACGGCTTTAGCTTTAGTATGCCTCACAGCGCTCAAGCCTCTCACGGGGGCACTTCTTTCCAAGGATGTGCACCGTGTACCAAAAGCCTTCTGAGCACAATCAAGGGAGACACGGCTCGGGGACCATCCCTCACTATGCAGGTGAAAGGGCCGGGAACTAATCTGTTCTCTATGGCTAGCGTTCCACAGCTTGGAAACAGCCCCAGGAGCACGGTTCTTGGGCAGGCTTTCTTTCCATGCGGGTCTGCCTCGTTGAGGACACCTAAGCTGCCCTGAAAGAAACCACCGGGGCTCCAATCCACTTTGGGGACTCGTGCTCGACGTCTCTCTAAGTGAGGCGGAAAGTAGACTTTAGGTCCAGCCCGAAATGAAGTCGAGATTTACTAGTCGAGCCTTGCTAGGCATTTGGAACATGCAAAGTCACCTACGCCTCCTGAGGGCATTTCGAGGATTAGGCCACTCAGCACATGCAGAACACACTGCATCCCAAAGTTTCATCGCAGAAGGCCGAATTGTGCTCCAAGGGCCTCCTTTGGCTTGTCAGAGAAGAGAGGTCTCTGTGCTGGGTGATCCGGTGTGTAAGTGAGAAGCCTGGAGTAAGGCAGTATTTTCCCCCATTTGAAAGGCAGATAGCGGCGGCCTCAAGGCTGACTGAAAGACAGTGCTGTTACCCGTCTTCTAGTCACTGCTAGGAATGCCTCAGTGAAGAAAGTGAGTTTTCTCCTACGAATCCAGGTGGTCGCCAGTGCCTTGCTGGGAGCTCATCCCACGGCTTGCCCTAGCTAAAGTGCCAAGTAAACGCGACCCCAGGCCTCAAGGTAAGCACGAGTGTTTCCTCTCAGCAAAGCTTGCTGGGCAGCCATCTCCACGAACCCTGACTCGATGGAGTGCTTTAACTCCTCTACGGCTCTCCGGAGGCCTCAGAGAGTCGCGTATGAATTCCCTTCTGAGGGAGAGCGTGTGTGCCGTGAGTCCCCCGTTTGTCTTCCGAGCAACACAGCGCAGAACAGGCTGTTGGGGTCAACCCTTTCTATGCAGAGGGAAGGGCAATGAACTGATCCTCGCTTGCCTAGCTTGATTTCTACCGCTGTAAAGCAGCCCCAGGACAACGTTTTTGCCGGTATTATATTCAACGTGGCTCTCCCTCTGTGGGGGCCCTCTGAGCTGCACTGAAAGAATCCCTGAGCCTACAGAGCCCCCTGGCGGCTCTTACCTCTCATCTCTCTATTGGGACGCAAGGTACACTGTAGGTCCAGCCTGACAGAAAGAACAGAAAAACCGGTCAACTTGGGAGACATTTGGACGATACAAATTCACTTAGGCCTGACTAAGTCATTAAGCGGGTAATGCTAGGCACGGCATGCCAAAGACCCCGCCTGCAACGAAGTGTCATCATAGAAAGGCCCCGTGTGGCCGAAAGTCTCCAGTAGTCAGTCAGAGAGTGCCGGTGAATGCGCTGTGGGGTCAAGTTGGAAACTGGAGCATGTGGGAGAAGCCCGACTCTCCCCCTTTGAAAAGCAACTTCAGTGCAGCTTCCAAGCTGCCTGAACACCACACCACCAGGACACTGTTCACTCCACGGATGCCTCTGAGGAGCAGTGAGCTTTTGCAAAAGAAACCAGGCGCTTGCGGTTCCTTCCTGGGAGCTCAGCCCAGAGCATACTGTAGCTAAAGTGCCAACTAAATGTGACCTCCAGTCACGAAGTAAGGTGCACATTTTCCCATTACCAGAGGCAGGGGTGCACCAGGTTCCAGGAAGTCTCAGTCAATGGACGGCTTTAGCTTTAGTATGCCTCACAGCGCTCAAGCCTCTCACGGGGGCACTTCTTTCCAAGGATGTGCACCGTGTACCAAAAGCCTTCTGAGCACAATCAAGGGAGACACGGCTCGGGGACCATCCCTCACTATGCAGGTGAAAGGGCCGGGAACTAATCTGTTCTCTATGGCTAGCGTTCCACAGCTTGGAAACAGCCCCAGGAGCACGGTTCTTGGGCAGGCTTTCTTTCCATGCGGGTCTGCCTCGTTGAGGACACCTAAGCTGCCCTGAAAGAAACCACCGGGGCTCCAATCCACTTTGGGGACTCGTGCTCGACGTCTCTCTAAGTGAGGCGGAAAGTAGACTTTAGGTCCAGCCCGAAATGAAGTCGAGATTTACTAGTCGAGCCTTGCTAGGCATTTGGAACATGCAAAGTCACCTACGCCTCCTGAGGGCATTTCGAGGATTAGGCCACTCAGCACATGCAGAACACACTGCATCCCAAAGTTTCATCGCAGAAGGACGAATTGTGCTCCAAGGGCCTCCTTTGGCTTGTCAGAGAAGAGAGGTCTCTGTGCTGGGTGATCCGGTGTGTAAGTGAGAAGCCTGGAGTAAGGCAGTATTTTCCCCCATTTGAAAGGCAGATAGCGGCGGCCTCAAGGCTGACTGAAAGACAGTGCTGTTACCCGTCTTCTAGTCACTGCTAGGAATGCCTCAGTGAAGAAAGTGAGTTTTCTCCTACGAATCCAGGTGGTCGCCAGTGCCTTGCTGGGAGCTCATCCCACGGCTTGCCCTAGCTAAAGTGCCAAGTAAACGCGACCCCAGGCCTCAAGGTAAGCACGAGTGTTTCCTCTCAGCAAAGCTTGCTGGGCAGCCATCTCCACGAACCCTGACTCGATGGAGTGCTTTAACTCCTCTACGGCTCTCCGGAGGCCTCAGAGAGTCGCGTATGAATTCCCTTCTGAGGGAGAGCGTGTGTGCCGTGAGTCCCCCGTTTGTCTTCCGAGCAACACAGCGCAGAACAGGCTGTTGGGGTCAACCCTTTCTATGCAGAGGGAAGGGCAATGAACTGATCCTCGCTTGCCTAGCTTGATTTCTACCGCTGTAAAGCAGCCCCAGGACAACGTTTTTGCCGGTATTATATTCAACGTGGCTCTCCCTCTGTGGGGGCCCTCTGAGCTGCACTGAAAGAATCCCTGAGCCTACAGAGCCCCCTGGCGGCTCTTACCTCTCATCTCTCTATTGGGACGCAAGGTACACTGTAGGTCCAGCCTGACAGAAAGAACAGAAAAACCGGTCAACTTGGGAGACATTTGGACGATACAAATTCACTTAGGCCTGACTAAGTCATTAAGCGGGTAATGCTAGGCACGGCATGCCAAAGACCCCGCCTGCAACGAAGTGTCATCATAGAAAGGCCCCGTGTGGCCGAAAGTCTCCAGTAGTCAGTCAGAGAGTGCCGGTGAATGCGCTGTGGGGTCAAGTTGGAAACTGGAGCATGTGGGAGAAGCCCGACTCTCCCCCTTTGAAAAGCAACTTCAGTGCAGCTTCCAAGCTGCCTGAACACCACACCACCAGGACACTGTTCACTCCACGGATGCCTCTGAGGAGCAGTGAGCTTTTGCAAAAGAAACCAGGCGCTTGCGGTTCCTTCCTGGGAGCTCAGCCCAGAGCATACTGTAGCTAAAGTGCCAACTAAATGTGACCTCCAGTCACGAAGTAAGGTGCACATTTTCCCATTACCAGAGGCAGGGGTGCACCAGGTTCCAGGAAGTCTCAGTCAATGGACGGCTTTAGCTTTAGTATGCCTCACAGCGCTCAAGCCTCTCACGGGGGCACTTCTTTCCAAGGATGTGCACCGTGTACCAAAAGCCTTCTGAGCACAATCAAGGGAGACACGGCTCTGGGACCATCCCTCACTATGCAGGTGAAAGGGCCGGGAACTAATCTGTTCTCTATGGCTAGCGTTCCACAGCTTGGAAACAGCCCCAGGAGCACGGTTCTTGGGCAGGCTTTCTTTCCATGCGGGTCTGCCTCGTTGAGGACACCTAAGCTGCCCTGAAAGAAACCACCGGGGCTCCAATCCACTTTGGGGACTCGTGCTCGACGTCTCTCTAAGTGAGGCGGAAAGTAGACTTTAGGTCCAGCCCGAAATGAAGTCGAGATTTACTAGTCGAGCCTTGCTAGGCATTTGGAACATGCAAAGTCACCTACGCCTCCTGAGGGCATTTCGAGGATTAGGCCACTCAGCACATGCAGAACACACTGCATCCCAAAGTTTCATCGCAGAAGGCCGAATTGTGCTCCAAGGGCCTCCTTTGGCTTGTCAGAGAAGAGAGGTCTCTGTGCTGGGTGATCCGGTGTGTAAGTGAGAAGCCTGGAGTAAGGCAGTATTTTCCCCCATTTGAAAGGCAGATAGCGGCGGCCTCAAGGCTGACTGAAAGACAGTGCTGTTACCCGTCTTCTAGTCACTGCTAGGAATGCCTCAGTGAAGAAAGTGAGTTTTCTCCTACGAATCCAGGTGGTCGCCAGTGCCTTGCTGGGAGCTCATCCCACGGCTTGCCCTAGCTAAAGTGCCAAGTAAACGCGACCCCAGGCCTCAAGGTAAGCACGAGTGTTTCCTCTCAGCAAAGCTTGCTGGGCAGCCATCTCCACGAACCCTGACTCGATGGAGTGCTTTAACTCCTCTACGGCTCTCCGGAGGCCTCAGAGAGTCGCGTATGAATTCCCTTCTGAGGGAGAGCGTGTGTGCCGTGAGTCCCCCGTTTGTCTTCCGAGCAACACAGCGCAGAACAGGCTGTTGGGGTCAACCCTTTCTATGCAGAGGGAAGGGCAATGAACTGATCCTCGCTTGCCTAGCTTGATTTCTACCGCTGTAAAGCAGCCCCAGGACAACGTTTTTGCCGGTATTATATTCAACGTGGCTCTCCCTCTGTGGGGGCCCTCTGAGCTGCACTGAAAGAATCCCTGAGCCTACAGAGCCCCCTGGCGGCTCTTACCTCTCATCTCTCTATTGGGACGCAAGGTACACTGTAGGTCCAGCCTGACAGAAAGAACAGAAAAACCGGTCAACTTGGGAGACATTTGGACGATACAAATTCACTTAGGCCTGACTAAGTCATTAAGCGGGTAATGCTAGGCACGGCATGCCAAAGACCCCGCCTGCAACGAAGTGTCATCATAGAAAGGCCCCGTGTGGCCGAAAGTCTCCAGTAGTCAGTCAGAGAGTGCCGGTGAATGCGCTGTGGGGTCAAGTTGGAAACTGGAGCATGTGGGAGAAGCCCGACTCTCCCCCTTTGAAAAGCAACTTCAGTGCAGCTTCCAAGCTGCCTGAACACCACACCACCAGGACACTGTTCACTCCACGGATGCCTCTGAGGAGCAGTGAGCTTTTGCAAAAGAAACCAGGCGCTTGCGGTTCCTTCCTGGGAGCTCAGCCCAGAGCATACTGTAGCTAAAGTGCCAACTAAATGTGACCTCCAGTCACGAAGTAAGGTGCACATTTTCCCATTACCAGAGGCAGGGGTGCACCAGGTTCCAGGAAGTCTCAGTCAATGGACGGCTTTAGCTTTAGTATGCCTCACAGCGCTCAAGCCTCTCACGGGGGCACTTCTTTCCAAGGATGTGCACCGTGTACCAAAAGCCTTCTGAGCACAATCAAGGGAGACACGGCTCTGGGACCATCCCTCACTATGCAGGTGAAAGGGCCGGGAACTAATCTGTTCTCTATGGCTAGCGTTCCACAGCTTGGAAACAGCCCCAGGAGCACGGTTCTTGGGCAGGCTTTCTTTCCATGCGGGTCTGCCTCGTTGAGGACACCTAAGCTGCCCTGAAAGAAACCACCGGGGCTCCAATCCACTTTGGGGACTCGTGCTCGACGTCTCTCTAAGTGAGGCGGAAAGTAGACTTTAGGTCCAGCCCGAAATGAAGTCGAGATTTACTAGTCGAGCCTTGCTAGGCATTTGGAACATGCAAAGTCACCTACGCCTCCTGAGGGCATTTCGAGGATTAGGCCACTCAGCACATGCAGAACACACTGCATCCCAAAGTTTCATCGCAGAAGGCCGAATTGTGCTCCAAGGGCCTCCTTTGGCTTGTCAGAGAAGAGAGGTCTCTGTGCTGGGTGATCCGGTGTGTAAGTGAGAAGCCTGGAGTAAGGCAGTATTTTCCCCCATTTGAAAGGCAGATAGCGGCGGCCTCAAGGCTGACTGAAAGACAGTGCTGTTACCCGTCTTCTAGTCACTGCTAGGAATGCCTCAGTGAAGAAAGTGAGTTTTCTCCTACGAATCCAGGTGGTCGCCAGTGCCTTGCTGGGAGCTCATCCCACGGCTTGCCCTAGCTAAAGTGCCAAGTAAACGCGACCCCAGGCCTCAAGGTAAGCACGAGTGTTTCCTCTCAGCAAAGCTTGCTGGGCAGCCATCTCCACGAACCCTGACTCGATGGAGTGCTTTAACTCCTCTACGGCTCTCCGGAGGCCTCAGAGAGTCGCGTATGAATTCCCTTCTGAGGGAGAGCGTGTGTGCCGTGAGTCCCCCGTTTGTCTTCCGAGCAACACAGCGCAGAACAGGCTGTTGGGGTCAACCCTTTCTATGCAGAGGGAAGGGCAATGAACTGATCCTCGCTTGCCTAGCTTGATTTCTACCGCTGTAAAGCAGCCCCAGGACAACGTTTTTGCCGGTATTATATTCAACGTGGCTCTCCCTCTGTGGGGGCCCTCTGAGCTGCACTGAAAGAATCCCTGAGCCTACAGAGCCCCCTGGCGGCTCTTACCTCTCATCTCTCTATTGGGACGCAAGGTACACTGTAGGTCCAGCCTGACAGAAAGAACAGAAAAACCGGTCAACTTGGGAGACATTTGGACGATACAAATTCACTTAGGCCTGACTAAGTCATTAAGCGGGTAATGCTAGGCACGGCATGCCAAAGACCCCGCCTGCAACGAAGTGTCATCATAGAAAGGCCCCGTGTGGCCGAAAGTCTCCAGTAGTCAGTCAGAGAGTGCCGGTGAATGCGCTGTGGGGTCAAGTTGGAAACTGGAGCATGTGGGAGAAGCCCGACTCTCCCCCTTTGAAAAGCAACTTCAGTGCAGCTTCCAAGCTGCCTGAACACCACACCACCAGGACACTGTTCACTCCACGGATGCCTCTGAGGAGCAGTGAGCTTTTGCAAAAGAAACCAGGCGCTTGCGGTTCCTTCCTGGGAGCTCAGCCCAGAGCATACTGTAGCTAAAGTGCCAACTAAATGTGACCTCCAGTCACGAAGTAAGGTGCACATTTTCCCATTACCAGAGGCAGGGGTGCACCAGGTTCCAGGAAGTCTCAGTCAATGGACGGCTTTAGCTTTAGTATGCCTCACAGCGCTCAAGCCTCTCACGGGGGCACTTCTTTCCAAGGATGTGCACCGTGTACCAAAAGCCTTCTGAGCACAATCAAGGGAGACACGGCTCGGGGACCATCCCTCACTATGCAGGTGAAAGGGCCGGGAACTAATCTGTTCTCTATGGCTAGCGTTCCACAGCTTGGAAACAGCCCCAGGAGCACGGTTCTTGGGCAGGCTTTCTTTCCATGCGGGTCTGCCTCGTTGAGGACACCTAAGCTGCCCTGAAAGAAACCACCGGGGCTCCAATCCACTTTGGGGACTCGTGCTCGACGTCTCTCTAAGTGAGGCGGAAAGTAGACTTTAGGTCCAGCCCGAAATGAAGTCGAGATTTACTAGTCGAGCCTTGCTAGGCATTTGGAACATGCAAAGTCACCTACGCCTCCTGAGGGCATTTCGAGGATTAGGCCACTCAGCACATGCAGAACACACTGCATCCCAAAGTTTCATCGCAGAAGGCCGAATTGTGCTCCAAGGGCCTCCTTTGGCTTGTCAGAGAAGAGAGGTCTCTGTGCTGGGTGATCCGGTGTGTAAGTGAGAAGCCTGGAGTAAGGCAGTATTTTCCCCCATTTGAAAGGCAGATAGCGGCGGCCTCAAGGCTGACTGAAAGACAGTGCTGTTACCCGTCTTCTAGTCACTGCTAGGAATGCCTCAGTGAAGAAAGTGAGTTTTCTCCTACGAATCCAGGTGGTCGCCAGTGCCTTGCTGGGAGCTCATCCCACGGCTTGCCCTAGCTAAAGTGCCAAGTAAACGCGACCCCAGGCCTCAAGGTAAGCACGAGTGTTTCCTCTCAGCAAAGCTTGCTGGGCAGCCATCTCCACGAACCCTGACTCGATGGAGTGCTTTAACTCCTCTACGGCTCTCCGGAGGCCTCAGAGAGTCGCGTATGAATTCCCTTCTGAGGGAGAGCGTGTGTGCCGTGAGTCCCCCGTTTGTCTTCCGAGCAACACAGCGCAGAACAGGCTGTTGGGGTCAACCCTTTCTATGCAGAGGGAAGGGCAATGAACTGATCCTCGCTTGCCTAGCTTGATTTCTACCGCTGTAAAGCAGCCCCAGGACAACGTTTTTGCCGGTATTATATTCAACGTGGCTCTCCCTCTGTGGGGGCCCTCTGAGCTGCACTGAAAGAATCCCTGAGCCTACAGAGCCCCCTGGCGGCTCTTACCTCTCATCTCTCTATTGGGACGCAAGGTACACTGTAGGTCCAGCCTGACAGAAAGAACAGAAAAACCGGTCAACTTGGGAGACATTTGGACGATACAAATTCACTTAGGCCTGACTAAGTCATTAAGCGGGTAATGCTAGGCACGGCATGCCAAAGACCCCGCCTGCAACGAAGTGTCATCATAGAAAGGCCCCGTGTGGCCGAAAGTCTCCAGTAGTCAGTCAGAGAGTGCCGGTGAATGCGCTGTGGGGTCAAGTTGGAAACTGGAGCATGTGGGAGAAGCCCGACTCTCCCCCTTTGAAAAGCAACTTCAGTGCAGCTTCCAAGCTGCCTGAACACCACACCACCAGGACACTGTTCACTCCACGGATGCCTCTGAGGAGCAGTGAGCTTTTGCAAAAGAAACCAGGCGCTTGCGGTTCCTTCCTGGGAGCTCAGCCCAGAGCATACTGTAGCTAAAGTGCCAACTAAATGTGACCTCCAGTCACGAAGTAAGGTGCACATTTTCCCATTACCAGAGGCAGGGGTGCACCAGGTTCCAGGAAGTCTCAGTCAATGGACGGCTTTAGCTTTAGTATGCCTCACAGCGCTCAAGCCTCTCACGGGGGCACTTCTTTCCAAGGATGTGCACCGTGTACCAAAAGCCTTCTGAGCACAATCAAGGGAGACACGGCTCGGGGACCATCCCTCACTATGCAGGTGAAAGGGCCGGGAACTAATCTGTTCTCTATGGCTAGCGTTCCACAGCTTGGAAACAGCCCCAGGAGCACGGTTCTTGGGCAGGCTTTCTTTCCATGCGGGTCTGCCTCGTTGAGGACACCTAAGCTGCCCTGAAAGAAACCACCGGGGCTCCAATCCACTTTGGGGACTCGTGCTCGACGTCTCTCTAAGTGAGGCGGAAAGTAGACTTTAGGTCCAGCCCGAAATGAAGTCGAGATTTACTAGTCGAGCCTTGCTAGGCATTTGGAACATGCAAAGTCACCTACGCCTCCTGAGGGCATTTCGAGGATTAGGCCACTCAGCACATGCAGAACACACTGCATCCCAAAGTTTCATCGCAGAAGGCCGAATTGTGCTCCAAGGGCCTCCTTTGGCTTGTCAGAGAAGAGAGGTCTCTGTGCTGGGTGATCCGGTGTGTAAGTGAGAAGCCTGGAGTAAGGCAGTATTTTCCCCCATTTGAAAGGCAGATAGCGGCGGCCTCAAGGCTGACTGAAAGACAGTGCTGTTACCCGTCTTCTAGTCACTGCTAGGAATGCCTCAGTGAAGAAAGTGAGTTTTCTCCTACGAATCCAGGTGGTCGCCAGTGCCTTGCTGGGAGCTCATCCCACGGCTTGCCCTAGCTAAAGTGCCAAGTAAACGCGACCCCAGGCCTCAAGGTAAGCACGAGTGTTTCCTCTCAGCAAAGCTTGCTGGGCAGCCATCTCCACGAACCCTGACTCGATGGAGTGCTTTAACTCCTCTACGGCTCTCCGGAGGCCTCAGAGAGTCGCGTATGAATTCCCTTCTGAGGGAGAGCGTGTGTGCCGTGAGTCCCCCGTTTGTCTTCCGAGCAACACAGCGCAGAACAGGCTGTTGGGGTCAACCCTTTCTATGCAGAGGGAAGGGCAATGAACTGATCCTCGCTTGCCTAGCTTGATTTCTACCGCTGTAAAGCAGCCCCAGGACAACGTTTTTGCCGGTATTATATTCAACGTGGCTCTCCCTCTGTGGGGGCCCTCTGAGCTGCACTGAAAGAATCCCTGAGCCTACAGAGCCCCCTGGCGGCTCTTACCTCTCATCTCTCTATTGGGACGCAAGGTACACTGTAGGTCCAGCCTGACAGAAAGAACAGAAAAACCGGTCAACTTGGGAGACATTTGGACGATACAAATTCACTTAGGCCTGACTAAGTCATTAAGCGGGTAATGCTAGGCACGGCATGCCAAAGACCCCGCCTGCAACGAAGTGTCATCATAGAAAGGCCCCGTGTGGCCGAAAGTCTCCAGTAGTCAGTCAGAGAGTGCCGGTGAATGCGCTGTGGGGTCAAGTTGGAAACTGGAGCATGTGGGAGAAGCCCGACTCTCCCCCTTTGAAAAGCAACTTCAGTGCAGCTTCCAAGCTGCCTGAACACCACACCACCAGGACACTGTTCACTCCACGGATGCCTCTGAGGAGCAGTGAGCTTTTGCAAAAGAAACCAGGCGCTTGCGGTTCCTTCCTGGGAGCTCAGCCCAGAGCATACTGTAGCTAAAGTGCCAACTAAATGTGACCTCCAGTCACGAAGTAAGGTGCACATTTTCCCATTACCAGAGGCAGGGGTGCACCAGTTTCCAGGAAGTCTCAGTCAATGGACGGCTTTAGCTTTAGTATGCCTCACAGCGCTCAAGCCTCTCACGGGGGCACTTCTTTCCAAGGATGTGCACCGTGTACCAAAAGCCTTCTGAGCACAATCAAGGGAGACACGGCTCTGGGACCATCCCTCACTATGCAGGTGAAAGGGCCGGGAACTAATCTGTTCTCTATGGCTAGCGTTCCACAGCTTGGAAACAGCCCCAGGAGCACGGTTCTTGGGCAGGCTTTCTTTCCATGCGGGTCTGCCTCGTTGAGGACACCTAAGCTGCCCTGAAAGAAACCACCGGGGCTCCAATCCACTTTGGGGACTCGTGCTCGACGTCTCTCTAAGTGAGGCGGAAAGTAGACTTTAGGTCCAGCCCGAAATGAAGTCGAGATTTACTAGTCGAGCCTTGCTAGGCATTTGGAACATGCAAAGTCACCTACGCCTCCTGAGGGCATTTCGAGGATTAGGCCACTCAGCACATGCAGAACACACTGCATCCCAAAGTTTCATCGCAGAAGGCCGAATTGTGCTCCAAGGGCCTCCTTTGGCTTGTCAGAGAAGAGAGGTCTCTGTGCTGGGTGATCCGGTGTGTAAGTGAGAAGCCTGGAGTAAGGCAGTATTTTCCCCCATTTGAAAGGCAGATAGCGGCGGCCTCAAGGCTGACTGAAAGACAGTGCTGTTACCCGTCTTCTAGTCACTGCTAGGAATGCCTCAGTGAAGAAAGTGAGTTTTCTCCTACGAATCCAGGTGGTCGCCAGTGCCTTGCTGGGAGCTCATCCCACGGCTTGCCCTAGCTAAAGTGCCAAGTAAACGCGACCCCAGGCCTCAAGGTAAGCACGAGTGTTTCCTCTCAGCAAAGCTTGCTGGGCAGCCATCTCCACGAACCCTGACTCGATGGAGTGCTTTAACTCCTCTACGGCTCTCCGGAGGCCTCAGAGAGTCGCGTATGAATTCCCTTCTGAGGGAGAGCGTGTGTGCCGTGAGTCCCCCGTTTGTCTTCCGAGCAACACAGCGCAGAACAGGCTGTTGGGGTCAACCCTTTCTATGCAGAGGGAAGGGCAATGAACTGATCCTCGCTTGCCTAGCTTGATTTCTACCGCTGTAAAGCAGCCCCAGGACAACGTTTTTGCCGGTATTATATTCAACGTGGCTCTCCCTCTGTGGGGGCCCTCTGAGCTGCACTGAAAGAATCCCTGAGCCTACAGAGCCCCCTGGCGGCTCTTACCTCTCATCTCTCTATTGGGACGCAAGGTACACTGTAGGTCCAGCCTGACAGAAAGAACAGAAAAACCGGTCAACTTGGGAGACATTTGGACGATACAAATTCACTTAGGCCTGACTAAGTCATTAAGCGGGTAATGCTAGGCACGGCATGCCAAAGACCCCGCCTGCAACGAAGTGTCATCATAGAAAGGCCCCGTGTGGCCGAAAGTCTCCAGTAGTCAGTCAGAGAGTGCCGGTGAATGCGCTGTGGGGTCAAGTTGGAAACTGGAGCATGTGGGAGAAGCCCGACTCTCCCCCTTTGAAAAGCAACTTCAGTGCAGCTTCCAAGCTGCCTGAACACCACACCACCAGGACACTGTTCACTCCACGGATGCCTCTGAGGAGCAGTGAGCTTTTGCAAAAGAAACCAGGCGCTTGCGGTTCCTTCCTGGGAGCTCAGCCCAGAGCATACTGTAGCTAAAGTGCCAACTAAATGTGACCTCCAGTCACGAAGTAAGGTGCACATTTTCCCATTACCAGAGGCAGGGGTGCACCAGTTTCCAGGAAGTCTCAGTCAATGGACGGCTTTAGCTTTAGTATGCCTCACAGCGCTCAAGCCTCTCACGGGGGCACTTCTTTCCAAGGATGTGCACCGTGTACCAAAAGCCTTCTGAGCACAATCAAGGGAGACACGGCTCTGGGACCATCCCTCACTATGCAGGTGAAAGGGCCGGGAACTAATCTGTTCTCTATGGCTAGCGTTCCACAGCTTGGAAACAGCCCCAGGAGCACGGTTCTTGGGCAGGCTTTCTTTCCATGCGGGTCTGCCTCGTTGAGGACACCTAAGCTGCCCTGAAAGAAACCACCGGGGCTCCAATCCACTTTGGGGACTCGTGCTCGACGTCTCTCTAAGTGAGGCGGAAAGTAGACTTTAGGTCCAGCCCGAAATGAAGTCGAGATTTACTAGTCGAGCCTTGCTAGGCATTTGGAACATGCAAAGTCACCTACGCCTCCTGAGGGCATTTCGAGGATTAGGCCACTCAGCACATGCAGAACACACTGCATCCCAAAGTTTCATCGCAGAAGGCCGAATTGTGCTCCAAGGGCCTCCTTTGGCTTGTCAGAGAAGAGAGGTCTCTGTGCTGGGTGATCCGGTGTGTAAGTGAGAAGCCTGGAGTAAGGCAGTATTTTCCCCCATTTGAAAGGCAGATAGCGGCGGCCTCAAGGCTGACTGAAAGACAGTGCTGTTACCCGTCTTCTAGTCACTGCTAGGAATGCCTCAGTGAAGAAAGTGAGTTTTCTCCTACGAATCCAGGTGGTCGCCAGTGCCTTGCTGGGAGCTCATCCCACGGCTTGCCCTAGCTAAAGTGCCAAGTAAACGCGACCCCAGGCCTCAAGGTAAGCACGAGTGTTTCCTCTCAGCAAAGCTTGCTGGGCAGCCATCTCCACGAACCCTGACTCGATGGAGTGCTTTAACTCCTCTACGGCTCTCCGGAGGCCTCAGAGAGTCGCGTATGAATTCCCTTCTGAGGGAGAGCGTGTGTGCCGTGAGTCCCCCGTTTGTCTTCCGAGCAACACAGCGCAGAACAGGCTGTTGGGGTCAACCCTTTCTATGCAGAGGGAAGGGCAATGAACTGATCCTCGCTTGCCTAGCTTGATTTCTACCGCTGTAAAGCAGCCCCAGGACAACGTTTTTGCCGGTATTATATTCAACGTGGCTCTCCCTCTGTGGGGGCCCTCTGAGCTGCACTGAAAGAATCCCTGAGCCTACAGAGCCCCCTGGCGGCTCTTACCTCTCATCTCTCTATTGGGACGCAAGGTACACTGTAGGTCCAGCCTGACAGAAAGAACAGAAAAACCGGTCAACTTGGGAGACATTTGGACGATACAAATTCACTTAGGCCTGACTAAGTCATTAAGCGGGTAATGCTAGGCACGGCATGCCAAAGACCCCGCCTGCAACGAAGTGTCATCATAGAAAGGCCCCGTGTGGCCGAAAGTCTCCAGTAGTCAGTCAGAGAGTGCCGGTGAATGCGCTGTGGGGTCAAGTTGGAAACTGGAGCATGTGGGAGAAGCCCGACTCTCCCCCTTTGAAAAGCAACTTCAGTGCAGCTTCCAAGCTGCCTGAACACCACACCACCAGGACACTGTTCACTCCACGGATGCCTCTGAGGAGCAGTGAGCTTTTGCAAAAGAAACCAGGCGCTTGCGGTTCCTTCCTGGGAGCTCAGCCCAGAGCATACTGTAGCTAAAGTGCCAACTAAATGTGACCTCCAGTCACGAAGTAAGGTGCACATTTTCCCATTACCAGAGGCAGGGGTGCACCAGGTTCCAGGAAGTCTCAGTCAATGGACGGCTTTAGCTTTAGTATGCCTCACAGCGCTCAAGACTCTCACGGGGGCACTTCTTTCCAAGGATGTGCACCGTGTACCAAAAGCCTTCTGAGCACAATCAAGGGAGACACGGCTCTGGGACCATCCCTCACTATGCAGGTGAAAGGGCCGGGAACTAATCTGTTCTCTATGGCTAGCGTTCCACAGCTTGGAAACAGCCCCAGGAGCACGGTTCTTGGGCAGGCTTTCTTTCCATGCGGGTCTGCCTCGTTGAGGACACCTAAGCTGCCCTGAAAGAAACCACCGGGGCTCCAATCCACTTTGGGGACTCGTGCTCGACGTCTCTCTAAGTGAGGCGGAAAGTAGACTTTAGGTCCAGCCCGAAATGAAGTCGAGATTTACTAGTCGAGCCTTGCTAGGCATTTGGAACATGCAAAGTCACCTACGCCTCCTGAGGGCATTTCGAGGATTAGGCCACTCAGCACATGCAGAACACACTGCATCCCAAAGTTTCATCGCAGAAGGCCGAATTGTGTTCCAAGGGCCTCCTTTGGCTTGTCAGAGAAGAGAGGTCTCTGTGCTGGGTGATCCGGTGTGTAAGTGAGAAGCCTGGAGTAAGGCAGTATTTTCCCCCATTTGAAAGGCAGATAGCGGCGGCCTCAAGGCTGACTGAAAGACAGTGCTGTTACCCGTCTTCTAGTCACTGCTAGGAATGCCTCAGTGAAGAAAGTGAGTTTTCTCCTACGAATCCAGGTGGTCGCCAGTGCCTTGCTGGGAGCTCATCCCACGGCTTGCCCTAGCTAAAGTGCCAAGTAAACGCGACCCCAGGCCTCAAGGTAAGCACGAGTGTTTCCTCTCAGCAAAGCTTGCTGGGCAGCCATCTCCACGAACCCTGACTCGATGGAGTGCTTTAACTCCTCTACGGCTCTCCGGAGGCCTCAGAGAGTCGCGTATGAATTCCCTTCTGAGGGAGAGCGTGTGTGCCGTGAGTCCCCCGTTTGTCTTCCGAGCAACACAGCGCAGAACAGGCTGTTGGGGTCAACCCTTTCTATGCAGAGGGAAGGGCAATGAACTGATCCTCGCTTGCCTAGCTTGATTTCTACCGCTGTAAAGCAGCCCCAGGACAACGTTTTTGCCGGTATTATATTCAACGTGGCTCTCCCTCTGTGGGGGCCCTCTGAGCTGCACTGAAAGAATCCCTGAGCCTACAGAGCCCCCTGGCGGCTCTTACCTCTCATCTCTCTATTGGGACGCAAGGTACACTGTAGGTCCAGCCTGACAGAAAGAACAGAAAAACCGGTCAACTTGGGAGACATTTGGACGATACAAATTCACTTAGGCCTGACTAAGTCATTAAGCGGGTAATGCTAGGCACGGCATGCCAAAGACCCCGCCTGCAACGAAGTGTCATCATAGAAAGGCCCCGTGTGGCCGAAAGTCTCCAGTAGTCAGTCAGAGAGTGCCGGTGAATGCGCTGTGGGGTCAAGTTGGAAACTGGAGCATGTGGGAGAAGCCCGACTCTCCCCCTTTGAAAAGCAACTTCAGTGCAGCTTCCAAGCTGCCTGAACACCACACCACCAGGACACTGTTCACTCCACGGATGCCTCTGAGGAGCAGTGAGCTTTTGCAAAAGAAACCAGGCGCTTGCGGTTCCTTCCTGGGAGCTCAGCCCAGAGCATACTGTAGCTAAAGTGCCAACTAAATGTGACCTCCAGTCACGAAGTAAGGTGCACATTTTCCCATTACCAGAGGCAGGGGTGCACCAGGTTCCAGGAAGTCTCAGTCAATGGACGGCTTTAGCTTTAGTATGCCTCACAGCGCTCAAGCCTCTCACGGGGGCACTTCTTTCCAAGGATGTGCACCGTGTACCAAAAGCCTTCTGAGCACAATCAAGGGAGACACGGCTCTGGGACCATCCCTCACTATGCAGGTGAAAGGGCCGGGAACTAATCTGTTCTCTATGGCTAGCGTTCCACAGCTTGGAAACAGCCCCAGGAGCACGGTTCTTGGGCAGGCTTTCTTTCCATGCGGGTCTGCCTCGTTGAGGACACCTAAGCTGCCCTGAAAGAAACCACCGGGGCTCCAATCCACTTTGGGGACTCGTGCTCGACGTCTCTCTAAGTGAGGCGGAAAGTAGACTTTAGGTCCAGCCCGAAATGAAGTCGAGATTTACTAGTCGAGCCTTGCTAGGCATTTGGAACATGCAAAGTCACCTACGCCTCCTGAGGGCATTTCGAGGATTAGGCCACTCAGCACATGCAGAACACACTGCATCCCAAAGTTTCATCGCAGAAGGCCGAATTGTGTTCCAAGGGCCTCCTTTGGCTTGTCAGAGAAGAGAGGTCTCTGTGCTGGGTGATCCGGTGTGTAAGTGAGAAGCCTGGAGTAAGGCAGTATTTTCCCCCATTTGAAAGGCAGATAGCGGCGGCCTCAAGGCTGACTGAAAGACAGTGCTGTTACCCGTCTTCTAGTCACTGCTAGGAATACCTCAGTGAAGAAAGTGAGTTTTCTCCTACGAATCCAGGTGGTCGCCAGTGCCTTGCTGGGAGCTCATCCCACGGCTTGCCCTAGCTAAAGTGCCAAGTAAACGCGACCCCAGGCCTCAAGGTAAGCACGAGTGTTTCCTCTCAGCAAAGCTTGCTGGGCAGCCATCTCCACGAACCCTGACTCGATGGAGTGCTTTAACTCCTCTACGGCTCTCCGGAGGCCTCAGAGAGTCGCGTATGAATTCCCTTCTGAGGGAGAGCGTGTGTGCCGTGAGTCCCCCGTTTGTCTTCCGAGCAACACAGCGCAGAACAGGCTGTTGGGGTCAACCCTTTCTATGCAGAGGGAAGGGCAATGAACTGATCCTCGCTTGCCTAGCTTGATTTCTACCGCTGTAAAGCAGCCCCAGGACAACGTTTTTGCCGGTATTATATTCAACGTGGCTCTCCCTCTGTGGGGGCCCTCTGAGCTGCACTGAAAGAATCCCTGAGCCTACAGAGCCCCCTGGCGGCTCTTACCTCTCATCTCTCTATTGGGACGCAAGGTACACTGTAGGTCCAGCCTGACAGAAAGAACAGAAAAACCGGTCAACTTGGGAGACATTTGGACGATACAAATTCACTTAGGCCTGACTAAGTCATTAAGCGGGTAATGCTAGGCACGGCATGCCAAAGACCCCGCCTGCAACGAAGTGTCATCATAGAAAGGCCCCGTGTGGCCGAAAGTCTCCAGTAGTCAGTCAGAGAGTGCCGGTGAATGCGCTGTGGGGTCAAGTTGGAAACTGGAGCATGTGGGAGAAGCCCGACTCTCCCCCTTTGAAAAGCAACTTCAGTGCAGCTTCCAAGCTGCCTGAACACCACACCACCAGGACACTGTTCACTCCACGGATGCCTCTGAGGAGCAGTGAGCTTTTGCAAAAGAAACCAGGCGCTTGCGGTTCCTTCCTGGGAGCTCAGCCCAGAGCATACTGCAGCTAAAGTGCCAACTAAATGTGACCTCCAGTCACGAAGTAAGGTGCACATTTTCCCATTACCAGAGGCAGGGGTGCACCAGTTTCCAGGAAGTCTCAGTCAATGGACGGCTTTAGCTTTAGTATGCCTCACAGCGCTCAAGCCTCTCACGGGGGCACTTCTTTCCAAGGATGTGCACCGTGTACCAAAAGCCTTCTGAGCACAATCAAGGGAGACACGGCTCGGGGACCATCCCTCACTATGCAGGTGAAAGGGCCGGGAACTAATCTGTTCTCTATGGCTAGCGTTCCACAGCTTGGAAACAGCCCCAGGAGCACGGTTCTTGGGCAGGCTTTCTTTCCATGCGGGTCTGCCTCGTTGAGGACACCTAAGCTGCCCTGAAAGAAACCACCGGGGCTCCAATCCACTTTGGGGACTCGTGCTCGACGTCTCTCTAAGTGAGGCGGAAAGTAGACTTTAGGTCCAGCCCGAAATGAAGTCGAGATTTACTAGTCGAGCCTTGCTAGGCATTTGGAACATGCAAAGTCACCTACGCCTCCTGAGGGCATTTCGAGGATTAGGCCACTCAGCACATGCAGAACACACTGCATCCCAAAGTTTCATCGCAGAAGGCCGAATTGTGTTCCAAGGGCCTCCTTTGGCTTGTCAGAGAAGAGAGGTCTCTGTGCTGGGTGATCCGGTGTGTAAGTGAGAAGCCTGGAGTAAGGCAGTATTTTCCCCCATTTGAAAGGCAGATAGCGGCGGCCTCAAGGCTGACTGAAAGACAGTGCTGTTACCCGTCTTCTAGTCACTGCTAGGAATACCTCAGTGAAGAAAGTGAGTTTTCTCCTACGAATCCAGGTGGTCGCCAGTGCCTTGCTGGGAGCTCATCCCACGGCTTGCCCTAGCTAAAGTGCCAAGTAAACGCGACCCCAGGCCTCAAGGTAAGCACGAGTGTTTCCTCTCAGCAAAGCTTGCTGGGCAGCCATCTCCACGAACCCTGACTCGATGGAGTGCTTTAACTCCTCTACGGCTCTCCGGAGGCCTCAGAGAGTCGCGTATGAATTCCCTTCTGAGGGAGAGCGTGTGTGCCGTGAGTCCCCCGTTTGTCTTCCGAGCAACACAGCGCAGAACAGGCTGTTGGGGTCAACCCTTTCTATGCAGAGGGAAGGGCAATGAACTGATCCTCGCTTGCCTAGCTTGATTTCTACCGCTGTAAAGCAGCCCCAGGACAACGTTTTTGCCGGTATTATATTCAACGTGGCTCTCCCTCTGTGGGGGCCCTCTGAGCTGCACTGAAAGAATCCCTGAGCCTACAGAGCCCCCTGGCGGCTCTTACCTCTCATCTCTCTATTGGGACGCAAGGTACACTGTAGGTCCAGCCTGACAGAAAGAACAGAAAAACCGGTCAACTTGGGAGACATTTGGACGATACAAATTCACTTAGGCCTGACTAAGTCATTAAGCGGGTAATGCTAGGCACGGCATGCCAAAGACCCCGCCTGCAACGAAGTGTCATCATAGAAAGGCCCCGTGTGGCCGAAAGTCTCCAGTAGTCAGTCAGAGAGTGCCGGTGAATGCGCTGTGGGGTCAAGTTGGAAACTGGAGCATGTGGGAGAAGCCCGACTCTCCCCCTTTGAAAAGCAACTTCAGTGCAGCTTCCAAGCTGCCTGAACACCACACCACCAGGACACTGTTCACTCCACGGATGCCTCTGAGGAGCAGTGAGCTTTTGCAAAAGAAACCAGGCGCTTGCGGTTCCTTCCTGGGAGCTCAGCCCAGAGCATACTGCAGCTAAAGTGCCAACTAAATGTGACCTCCAGTCACGAAGTAAGGTGCACATTTTCCCATTACCAGAGGCAGGGGTGCACCAGTTTCCAGGAAGTCTCAGTCAATGGACGGCTTTAGCTTTAGTATGCCTCACAGCGCTCAAGCCTCTCACGGGGGCACTTCTTTCCAAGGATGTGCACCGTGTACCAAAAGCCTTCTGAGCACAATCAAGGGAGACACGGCTCGGGGACCATCCCTCACTATGCAGGTGAAAGGGCCGGGAACTAATCTGTTCTCTATGGCTAGCGTTCCACAGCTTGGAAACAGCCCCAGGAGCACGGTTCTTGGGCAGGCTTTCTTTCCATGCGGGTCTGCCTCGTTGAGGACACCTAAGCTGCCCTGAAAGAAACCACCGGGGCTCCAATCCACTTTGGGGACTCGTGCTCGACGTCTCTCTAAGTGAGGCGGAAAGTAGACTTTAGGTCCAGCCCGAAATGAAGTCGAGATTTACTAGTCGAGCCTTGCTAGGCATTTGGAACATGCAAAGTCACCTACGCCTCCTGAGGGCATTTCGAGGATTAGGCCACTCAGCACATGCAGAACACACTGCATCCCAAAGTTTCATCGCAGAAGGCCGAATTGTGTTCCAAGGGCCTCCTTTGGCTTGTCAGAGAAGAGAGGTCTCTGTGCTGGGTGATCCGGTGTGTAAGTGAGAAGCCTGGAGTAAGGCAGTATTTTCCCCCATTTGAAAGGCAGATAGCGGCGGCCTCAAGGCTGACTGAAAGACAGTGCTGTTACCCGTCTTCTAGTCACTGCTAGGAATGCCTCAGTGAAGAAAGTGAGTTTTCTCCTACGAATCCAGGTGGTCGCCAGTGCCTTGCTGGGAGCTCATCCCACGGCTTGCCCTAGCTAAAGTGCCAAGTAAACGCGACCCCAGGCCTCAAGGTAAGCACGAGTGTTTCCTCTCAGCAAAGCTTGCTGGGCAGCCATCTCCACGAACCCTGACTCGATGGAGTGCTTTAACTCCTCTACGGCTCTCCGGAGGCCTCAGAGAGTCGCGTATGAATTCCCTTCTGAGGGAGAGCGTGTGTGCCGTGAGTCCCCCGTTTGTCTTCCGAGCAACACAGCGCAGAACAGGCTGTTGGGGTCAACCCTTTCTATGCAGAGGGAAGGGCAATGAACTGATCCTCGCTTGCCTAGCTTGATTTCTACCGCTGTAAAGCAGCCCCAGGACAACGTTTTTGCCGGTATTATATTCAACGTGGCTCTCCCTCTGTGGGGGCCCTCTGAGCTGCACTGAAAGAATCCCTGAGCCTACAGAGCCCCCTGGCGGCTCTTACCTCTCATCTCTCTATTGGGACGCAAGGTACACTGTAGGTCCAGCCTGACAGAAAGAACAGAAAAACCGGTCAACTTGGGAGACATTTGGACGATACAAATTCACTTAGGCCTGACTAAGTCATTAAGCGGGTAATGCTAGGCACGGCATGCCAAAGACCCCGCCTGCAACGAAGTGTCATCATAGAAAGGCCCCGTGTGGCCGAAAGTCTCCAGTAGTCAGTCAGAGAGTGCCGGTGAATGCGCTGTGGGGTCAAGTTGGAAACTGGAGCATGTGGGAGAAGCCCGACTCTCCCCCTTTGAAAAGCAACTTCAGTGCAGCTTCCAAGCTGCCTGAACACCACACCACCAGGACACTGTTCACTCCACGGATGCCTCTGAGGAGCAGTGAGCTTTTGCAAAAGAAACCAGGCGCTTGCGGTTCCTTCCTGGGAGCTCAGCCCAGAGCATACTGCAGCTAAAGTGCCAACTAAATGTGACCTCCAGTCACGAAGTAAGGTGCACATTTTCCCATTACCAGAGGCAGGGGTGCACCAGTTTCCAGGAAGTCTCAGTCAATGGACGGCTTTAGCTTTAGTATGCCTCACAGCGCTCAAGCCTCTCACGGGGGCACTTCTTTCCAAGGATGTGCACCGTGTACCAAAAGCCTTCTGAGCACAATCAAGGGAGACACGGCTCTGGGACCATCCCTCACTATGCAGGTGAAAGGGCCGGGAACTAATCTGTTCTCTATGGCTAGCGTTCCACAGCTTGGAAACAGCCCCAGGAGCACGGTTCTTGGGCAGGCTTTCTTTCCATGCGGGTCTGCCTCGTTGAGGACACCTAAGCTGCCCTGAAAGAAACCACCGGGGCTCCAATCCACTTTGGGGACTCGTGCTCGACGTCTCTCTAAGTGAGGCGGAAAGTAGACTTTAGGTCCAGCCCGAAATGAAGTCGAGATTTACTAGTCGAGCCTTGCTAGGCATTTGGAACATGCAAAGTCACCTACGCCTCCTGAGGGCATTTCGAGGATTAGGCCACTCAGCACATGCAGAACACACTGCATCCCAAAGTTTCATCGCAGAAGGCCGAATTGTGTTCCAAGGGCCTCCTTTGGCTTGTCAGAGAAGAGAGGTCTCTGTGCTGGGTGATCCGGTGTGTAAGTGAGAAGCCTGGAGTAAGGCAGTATTTTCCCCCATTTGAAAGGCAGATAGCGGCGGCCTCAAGGCTGACTGAAAGACAGTGCTGTTACCCGTCTTCTAGTCACTGCTAGGAATGCCTCAGTGAAGAAAGTGAGTTTTCTCCTACGAATCCAGGTGGTCGCCAGTGCCTTGCTGGGAGCTCATCCCACGGCTTGCCCTAGCTAAAGTGCCAAGTAAACGCGACCCCAGGCCTCAAGGTAAGCACGAGTGTTTCCTCTCAGCAAAGCTTGCTGGGCAGCCATCTCCACGAACCCTGACTCGATGGAGTGCTTTAACTCCTCTACGGCTCTCCGGAGGCCTCAGAGAGTCGCGTATGAATTCCCTTCTGAGGGAGAGCGTGTGTGCCGTGAGTCCCCCGTTTGTCTTCCGAGCAACACAGCGCAGAACAGGCTGTTGGGGTCAACCCTTTCTATGCAGAGGGAAGGGCAATGAACTGATCCTCGCTTGCCTAGCTTGATTTCTACCGCTGTAAAGCAGCCCCAGGACAACGTTTTTGCCGGTATTATATTCAACGTGGCTCTCCCTCTGTGGGGGCCCTCTGAGCTGCACTGAAAGAATCCCTGAGCCTACAGAGCCCCCTGGCGGCTCTTACCTCTCATCTCTCTATTGGGACGCAAGGTACACTGTAGGTCCAGCCTGACAGAAAGAACAGAAAAACCGGTCAACTTGGGAGACATTTGGACGATACAAATTCACTTAGGCCTGACTAAGTCATTAAGCGGGTAATGCTAGGCACGGCATGCCAAAGACCCCGCCTGCAACGAAGTGTCATCATAGAAAGGCCCCGTGTGGCCGAAAGTCTCCAGTAGTCAGTCAGAGAGTGCCGGTGAATGCGCTGTGGGGTCAAGTTGGAAACTGGAGCATGTGGGAGAAGCCCGACTCTCCCCCTTTGAAAAGCAACTTCAGTGCAGCTTCCAAGCTGCCTGAACACCACACCACCAGGACACTGTTCACTCCACGGATGCCTCTGAGGAGCAGTGAGCTTTTGCAAAAGAAACCAGGCGCTTGCGGTTCCTTCCTGGGAGCTCAGCCCAGAGCATACTGCAGCTAAAGTGCCAACTAAATGTGACCTCCAGTCACGAAGTAAGGTGCACATTTTCCCATTACCAGAGGCAGGGGTGCACCAGTTTCCAGGAAGTCTCAGTCAATGGACGGCTTTAGCTTTAGTATGCCTCACAGCGCTCAAGCCTCTCACGGGGGCACTTCTTTCCAAGGATGTGCACCGTGTACCAAAAGCCTTCTGAGCACAATCAAGGGAGACACGGCTCTGGGACCATCCCTCACTATGCAGGTGAAAGGGCCGGGAACTAATCTGTTCTCTATGGCTAGCGTTCCACAGCTTGGAAACAGCCCCAGGAGCACGGTTCTTGGGCAGGCTTTCTTTCCATGCGGGTCTGCCTCGTTGAGGACACCTAAGCTGCCCTGAAAGAAACCACCGGGGCTCCAATCCACTTTGGGGACTCGTGCTCGACGTCTCTCTAAGTGAGGCGGAAAGTAGACTTTAGGTCCAGCCCGAAATGAAGTCGAGATTTACTAGTCGAGCCTTGCTAGGCATTTGGAACATGCAAAGTCACCTACGCCTCCTGAGGGCATTTCGAGGATTAGGCCACTCAGCACATGCAGAACACACTGCATCCCAAAGTTTCATCGCAGAAGGCCGAATTGTGTTCCAAGGGCCTCCTTTGGCTTGTCAGAGAAGAGAGGTCTCTGTGCTGGGTGATCCGGTGTGTAAGTGAGAAGCCTGGAGTAAGGCAGTATTTTCCCCCATTTGAAAGGCAGATAGCGGCGGCCTCAAGGCTGACTGAAAGACAGTGCTGTTACCCGTCTTCTAGTCACTGCTAGGAATGCCTCAGTGAAGAAAGTGAGTTTTCTCCTACGAATCCAGGTGGTCGCCAGTGCCTTGCTGGGAGCTCATCCCACGGCTTGCCCTAGCTAAAGTGCCAAGTAAACGCGACCCCAGGCCTCAAGGTAAGCACGAGTGTTTCCTCTCAGCAAAGCTTGCTGGGCAGCCATCTCCACGAACCCTGACTCGATGGAGTGCTTTAACTCCTCTACGGCTCTCCGGAGGCCTCAGAGAGTCGCGTATGAATTCCCTTCTGAGGGAGAGCGTGTGTGCCGTGAGTCCCCCGTTTGTCTTCCGAGCAACACAGCGCAGAACAGGCTGTTGGGGTCAACCCTTTCTATGCAGAGGGAAGGGCAATGAACTGATCCTCGCTTGCCTAGCTTGATTTCTACCGCTGTAAAGCAGCCCCAGGACAACGTTTTTGCCGGTATTATATTCAACGTGGCTCTCCCTCTGTGGGGGCCCTCTGAGCTGCACTGAAAGAATCCCTGAGCCTACAGAGCCCCCTGGCGGCTCTTACCTCTCATCTCTCTATTGGGACGCAAGGTACACTGTAGGTCCAGCCTGACAGAAAGAACAGAAAAACCGGTCAACTTGGGAGACATTTGGACGATACAAATTCACTTAGGCCTGACTAAGTCATTAAGCGGGTAATGCTAGGCACGGCATGCCAAAGACCCCGCCTGCAACGAAGTGTCATCATAGAAAGGCCCCGTGTGGCCGAAAGTCTCCAGTAGTCAGTCAGAGAGTGCCGGTGAATGCGCTGTGGGGTCAAGTTGGAAACTGGAGCATGTGGGAGAAGCCCGACTCTCCCCCTTTGAAAAGCAACTTCAGTGCAGCTTCCAAGCTGCCTGAACACCACACCACCAGGACACTGTTCACTCCACGGATGCCTCTGAGGAGCAGTGAGCTTTTGCAAAAGAAACCAGGCGCTTGCGGTTCCTTCCTGGGAGCTCAGCCCAGAGCATACTGCAGCTAAAGTGCCAACTAAATGTGACCTCCAGTCACGAAGTAAGGTGCACATTTTCCCATTACCAGAGGCAGGGGTGCACCAGTTTCCAGGAAGTCTCAGTCAATGGACGGCTTTAGCTTTAGTATGCCTCACAGCGCTCAAGCCTCTCACGGGGGCACTTCTTTCCAAGGATGTGCACCGTGTACCAAAAGCCTTCTGAGCACAATCAAGGGAGACACGGCTCTGGGACCATCCCTCACTATGCAGGTGAAAGGGCCGGGAACTAATCTGTTCTCTATGGCTAGCGTTCCACAGCTTGGAAACAGCCCCAGGAGCACGGTTCTTGGGCAGGCTTTCTTTCCATGCGGGTCTGCCTCGTTGAGGACACCTAAGCTGCCCTGAAAGAAACCACCGGGGCTCCAATCCACTTTGGGGACTCGTGCTCGACGTCTCTCTAAGTGAGGCGGAAAGTAGACTTTAGGTCCAGCCCGAAATGAAGTCGAGATTTACTAGTCGAGCCTTGCTAGGCATTTGGAACATGCAAAGTCACCTACGCCTCCTGAGGGCATTTCGAGGATTAGGCCACTCAGCACATGCAGAACACACTGCATCCCAAAGTTTCATCGCAGAAGGCCGAATTGTGTTCCAAGGGCCTCCTTTGGCTTGTCAGAGAAGAGAGGTCTCTGTGCTGGGTGATCCGGTGTGTAAGTGAGAAGCCTGGAGTAAGGCAGTATTTTCCCCCATTTGAAAGGCAGATAGCGGCGGCCTCAAGGCTGACTGAAAGACAGTGCTGTTACCCGTCTTCTAGTCACTGCTAGGAATGCCTCAGTGAAGAAAGTGAGTTTTCTCCTACGAATCCAGGTGGTCGCCAGTGCCTTGCTGGGAGCTCATCCCACGGCTTGCCCTAGCTAAAGTGCCAAGTAAACGCGACCCCAGGCCTCAAGGTAAGCACGAGTGTTTCCTCTCAGCAAAGCTTGCTGGGCAGCCATCTCCACGAACCCTGACTCGATGGAGTGCTTTAACTCCTCTACGGCTCTCCGGAGGCCTCAGAGAGTCGCGTATGAATTCCCTTCTGAGGGAGAGCGTGTGTGCCGTGAGTCCCCCGTTTGTCTTCCGAGCAACACAGCGCAGAACAGGCTGTTGGGGTCAACCCTTTCTATGCAGAGGGAAGGGCAATGAACTGATCCTCGCTTGCCTAGCTTGATTTCTACCGCTGTAAAGCAGCCCCAGGACAACGTTTTTGCCGGTATTATATTCAACGTGGCTCTCCCTCTGTGGGGGCCCTCTGAGCTGCACTGAAAGAATCCCTGAGCCTACAGAGCCCCCTGGCGGCTCTTACCTCTCATCTCTCTATTGGGACGCAAGGTACACTGTAGGTCCAGCCTGACAGAAAGAACAGAAAAACCGGTCAACTTGGGAGACATTTGGACGATACAAATTCACTTAGGCCTGACTAAGTCATTAAGCGGGTAATGCTAGGCACGGCATGCCAAAGACCCCGCCTGCAACGAAGTGTCATCATAGAAAGGCCCCGTGTGGCCGAAAGTCTCCAGTAGTCAGTCAGAGAGTGCCGGTGAATGCGCTGTGGGGTCAAGTTGGAAACTGGAGCATGTGGGAGAAGCCCGACTCTCCCCCTTTGAAAAGCAACTTCAGTGCAGCTTCCAAGCTGCCTGAACACCACACCACCAGGACACTGTTCACTCCACGGATGCCTCTGAGGAGCAGTGAGCTTTTGCAAAAGAAACCAGGCGCTTGCGGTTCCTTCCTGGGAGCTCAGCCCAGAGCATACTGCAGCTAAAGTGCCAACTAAATGTGACCTCCAGTCACGAAGTAAGGTGCACATTTTCCCATTACCAGAGGCAGGGGTGCACCAGTTTCCAGGAAGTCTCAGTCAATGGACGGCTTTAGCTTTAGTATGCCTCACAGCGCTCAAGCCTCTCACGGGGGCACTTCTTTCCAAGGATGTGCACCGTGTACCAAAAGCCTTCTGAGCACAATCAAGGGAGACACGGCTCTGGGACCATCCCTCACTATGCAGGTGAAAGGGCCGGGAACTAATCTGTTCTCTATGGCTAGCGTTCCACAGCTTGGAAACAGCCCCAGGAGCACGGTTCTTGGGCAGGCTTTCTTTCCATGCGGGTCTGCCTCGTTGAGGACACCTAAGCTGCCCTGAAAGAAACCACCGGGGCTCCAATCCACTTTGGGGACTCGTGCTCGACGTCTCTCTAAGTGAGGCGGAAAGTAGACTTTAGGTCCAGCCCGAAATGAAGTCGAGATTTACTAGTCGAGCCTTGCTAGGCATTTGGAACATGCAAAGTCACCTACGCCTCCTGAGGGCATTTCGAGGATTAGGCCACTCAGCACATGCAGAACACACTGCATCCCAAAGTTTCATCGCAGAAGGCCGAATTGTGTTCCAAGGGCCTCCTTTGGCTTGTCAGAGAAGAGAGGTCTCTGTGCTGGGTGATCCGGTGTGTAAGTGAGAAGCCTGGAGTAAGGCAGTATTTTCCCCCATTTGAAAGGCAGATAGCGGCGGCCTCAAGGCTGACTGAAAGACAGTGCTGTTACCCGTCTTCTAGTCACTGCTAGGAATGCCTCAGTGAAGAAAGTGAGTTTTCTCCTACGAATCCAGGTGGTCGCCAGTGCCTTGCTGGGAGCTCATCCCACGGCTTGCCCTAGCTAAAGTGCCAAGTAAACGCGACCCCAGGCCTCAAGGTAAGCACGAGTGTTTCCTCTCAGCAAAGCTTGCTGGGCAGCCATCTCCACGAACCCTGACTCGATGGAGTGCTTTAACTCCTCTACGGCTCTCCGGAGGCCTCAGAGAGTCGCGTATGAATTCCCTTCTGAGGGAGAGCGTGTGTGCCGTGAGTCCCCCGTTTGTCTTCCGAGCAACACAGCGCAGAACAGGCTGTTGGGGTCAACCCTTTCTATGCAGAGGGAAGGGCAATGAACTGATCCTCGCTTGCCTAGCTTGATTTCTACCGCTGTAAAGCAGCCCCAGGACAACGTTTTTGCCGGTATTATATTCAACGTGGCTCTCCCTCTGTGGGGGCCCTCTGAGCTGCACTGAAAGAATCCCTGAGCCTACAGAGCCCCCTGGCGGCTCTTACCTCTCATCTCTCTATTGGGACGCAAGGTACACTGTAGGTCCAGCCTGACAGAAAGAACAGAAAAACCGGTCAACTTGGGAGACATTTGGACGATACAAATTCACTTAGGCCTGACTAAGTCATTAAGCGGGTAATGCTAGGCACGGCATGCCAAAGACCCCGCCTGCAACGAAGTGTCATCATAGAAAGGCCCCGTGTGGCCGAAAGTCTCCAGTAGTCAGTCAGAGAGTGCCGGTGAATGCGCTGTGGGGTCAAGTTGGAAACTGGAGCATGTGGGAGAAGCCCGACTCTCCCCCTTTGAAAAGCAACTTCAGTGCAGCTTCCAAGCTGCCTGAACACCACACCACCAGGACACTGTTCACTCCACGGATGCCTCTGAGGAGCAGTGAGCTTTTGCAAAAGAAACCAGGCGCTTGCGGTTCCTTCCTGGGAGCTCAGCCCAGAGCATACTGTAGCTAAAGTGCCAACTAAATGTGACCTCCAGTCACGAAGTAAGGTGCACATTTTCCCATTACCAGAGGCAGGGGTGCACCAGTTTCCAGGAAGTCTCAGTCAATGGACGGCTTTAGCTTTAGTATGCCTCACAGCGCTCAAGCCTCTCACGGGGGCACTTCTTTCCAAGGATGTGCACCGTGTACCAAAAGCCTTCTGAGCACAATCAAGGGAGACACGGCTCTGGGACCATCCCTCACTATGCAGGTGAAAGGGCCGGGAACTAATCTGTTCTCTATGGCTAGCGTTCCACAGCTTGGAAACAGCCCCAGGAGCACGGTTCTTGGGCAGGCTTTCTTTCCATGCGGGTCTGCCTCGTTGAGGACACCTAAGCTGCCCTGAAAGAAACCACCGGGGCTCCAATCCACTTTGGGGACTCGTGCTCGACGTCTCTCTAAGTGAGGCGGAAAGTAGACTTTAGGTCCAGCCCGAAATGAAGTCGAGATTTACTAGTCGAGCCTTGCTAGGCATTTGGAACATGCAAAGTCACCTACGCCTCCTGAGGGCATTTCGAGGATTAGGCCACTCAGCACATGCAGAACACACTGCATCCCAGAGTTTCATCGCAGAAGGCCGAATTGTGTTCCAAGGGCCTCCTTTGGCTTGTCAGAGAAGAGAGGTCTCTGTGCTGGGTGATCCGGTGTGTAAGTGAGAAGCCTGGAGTAAGGCAGTATTTTCCCCCATTTGAAAGGCAGATAGCGGCGGCCTCAAGGCTGACTGAAAGACAGTGCTGTTACCCGTCTTCTAGTCACTGCTAGGAATGCCTCAGTGAAGAAAGTGAGTTTTCTCCTACGAATCCAGGTGGTCGCCAGTGCCTTGCTGGGAGCTCATCCCACGGCTTGCCCTAGCTAAAGTGCCAAGTAAACGCGACCCCAGGCCTCAAGGTAAGCACGAGTGTTTCCTCTCAGCAAAGCTTGCTGGGCAGCCATCTCCACGAACCCTGACTCGATGGAGTGCTTTAACTCCTCTACGGCTCTCCGGAGGCCTCAGAGAGTCGCGTATGAATTCCCTTCTGAGGGAGAGCGTGTGTGCCGTGAGTCCCCCGTTTGTCTTCCGAGCAACACAGCGCAGAACAGGCTGTTGGGGTCAACCCTTTCTATGCAGAGGGAAGGGCAATGAACTGATCCTCGCTTGCCTAGCTTGATTTCTACCGCTGTAAAGCAGCCCCAGGACAACGTTTTTGCCGGTATTATATTCAACGTGGCTCTCCCTCTGTGGGGGCCCTCTGAGCTGCACTGAAAGAATCCCTGAGCCTACAGAGCCCCCTGGCGGCTCTTACCTCTCATCTCTCTATTGGGACGCAAGGTACACTGTAGGTCCAGCCTGACAGAAAGAACAGAAAAACCGGTCAACTTGGGAGACATTTGGACGATACAAATTCACTTAGGCCTGACTAAGTCATTAAGCGGGTAATGCTAGGCACGGCATGCCAAAGACCCCGCCTGCAACGAAGTGTCATCATAGAAAGGCCCCGTGTGGCCGAAAGTCTCCAGTAGTCAGTCAGAGAGTGCCGGTGAATGCGCTGTGGGGTCAAGTTGGAAACTGGAGCATGTGGGAGAAGCCCGACTCTCCCCCTTTGAAAAGCAACTTCAGTGCAGCTTCCAAGCTGCCTGAACACCACACCACCAGGACACTGTTCACTCCACGGATGCCTCTGAGGAGCAGTGAGCTTTTGCAAAAGAAACCAGGCGCTTGCGGTTCCTTCCTGGGAGCTCAGCCCAGAGCATACTGTAGCTAAAGTGCCAACTAAATGTGACCTCCAGTCACGAAGTAAGGTGCACATTTTCCCATTACCAGAGGCAGGGGTGCACCAGGTTCCAGGAAGTCTCAGTCAATGGACGGCTTTAGCTTTAGTATGCCTCACAGCGCTCAAGCCTCTCACGGGGGCACTTCTTTCCAAGGATGTGCACCGTGTACCAAAAGCCTTCTGAGCACAATCAAGGGAGACACGGCTCTGGGACCATCCCTCACTATGCAGGTGAAAGGGCCGGGAACTAATCTGTTCTCTATGGCTAGCGTTCCACAGCTTGGAAACAGCCCCAGGAGCACGGTTCTTGGGCAGGCTTTCTTTCCATGCGGGTCTGCCTCGTTGAGGACACCTAAGCTGCCCTGAAAGAAACCACCGGGGCTCCAATCCACTTTGGGGACTCGTGCTCGACGTCTCTCTAAGTGAGGCGGAAAGTAGACTTTAGGTCCAGCCCGAAATGAAGTCGAGATTTACTAGTCGAGCCTTGCTAGGCATTTGGAACATGCAAAGTCACCTACGCCTCCTGAGGGCATTTCGAGGATTAGGCCACTCAGCACATGCAGAACACACTGCATCCCAGAGTTTCATCGCAGAAGGCCGAATTGTGTTCCAAGGGCCTCCTTTGGCTTGTCAGAGAAGAGAGGTCTCTGTGCTGGGTGATCCGGTGTGTAAGTGAGAAGCCTGGAGTAAGGCAGTATTTTCCCCCATTTGAAAGGCAGATAGCGGCGGCCTCAAGGCTGACTGAAAGACAGTGCTGTTACCCGTCTTCTAGTCACTGCTAGGAATGCCTCAGTGAAGAAAGTGAGTTTTCTCCTACGAATCCAGGTGGTCGCCAGTGCCTTGCTGGGAGCTCATCCCACGGCTTGCCCTAGCTAAAGTGCCAAGTAAACGCGACCCCAGGCCTCAAGGTAAGCACGAGTGTTTCCTCTCAGCAAAGCTTGCTGGGCAGCCATCTCCACGAACCCTGACTCGATGGAGTGCTTTAACTCCTCTACGGCTCTCCGGAGGCCTCAGAGAGTCGCGTATGAATTCCCTTCTGAGGGAGAGCGTGTGTGCCGTGAGTCCCCCGTTTGTCTTCCGAGCAACACAGCGCAGAACAGGCTGTTGGGGTCAACCCTTTCTATGCAGAGGGAAGGGCAATGAACTGATCCTCGCTTGCCTAGCTTGATTTCTACCGCTGTAAAGCAGCCCCAGGACAACTTTTTTGCCGGTATTATATTCAACGTGGCTCTCCCTCTGTGGGGGCCCTCTGAGCTGCACTGAAAGAATCCCTGAGCCTACAGAGCCCCCTGGCGGCTCTTACCTCTCATCTCTCTATTGGGACGCAAGGTACACTGTAGGTCCAGCCTGACAGAAAGAACAGAAAAACCGGTCAACTTGGGAGACATTTGGACGATACAAATTCACTTAGGCCTGACTAAGTCATTAAGCGGGTAATGCTAGGCACGGCATGCCAAAGACCCCGCCTGCAACGAAGTGTCATCATAGAAAGGCCCCGTGTGGCCGAAAGTCTCCAGTAGTCAGTCAGAGAGTGCCGGTGAATGCGCTGTGGGGTCAAGTTGGAAACTGGAGCATGTGGGAGAAGCCCGACTCTCCCCCTTTGAAAAGCAACTTCAGTGCAGCTTCCAAGCTGCCTGAACACCACACCACCAGGACACTGTTCACTCCACGGATGCCTCTGAGGAGCAGTGAGCTTTTGCAAAAGAAACCAGGCGCTTGCGGTTCCTTCCTGGGAGCTCAGCCCAGAGCATACTGTAGCTAAAGTGCCAACTAAATGTGACCTCCAGTCACGAAGTAAGGTGCACATTTTCCCATTACCAGAGGCAGGGGTGCACCAGGTTCCAGGAAGTCTCAGTCAATGGACGGCTTTAGCTTTAGTATGCCTCACAGCGCTCAAGCCTCTCACGGGGGCACTTCTTTCCAAGGATGTGCACCGTGTACCAAAAGCCTTCTGAGCACAATCAAGGGAGACACGGCTCTGGGACCATCCCTCACTATGCAGGTGAAAGGGCCGGGAACTAATCTGTTCTCTATGGCTAGCGTTCCACAGCTTGGAAACAGCCCCAGGAGCACGGTTCTTGGGCAGGCTTTCTTTCCATGCGGGTCTGCCTCGTTGAGGACACCTAAGCTGCCCTGAAAGAAACCACCGGGGCTCCAATCCACTTTGGGGACTCGTGCTCGACGTCTCTCTAAGTGAGGCGGAAAGTAGACTTTAGGTCCAGCCCGAAATGAAGTCGAGATTTACTAGTCGAGCCTTGCTAGGCATTTGGAACATGCAAAGTCACCTACGCCTCCTGAGGGCATTTCGAGGATTAGGCCACTCAGCACATGCAGAACACACTGCATCCCAGAGTTTCATCGCAGAAGGCCGAATTGTGTTCCAAGGGCCTCCTTTGGCTTGTCAGAGAAGAGAGGTCTCTGTGCTGGGTGATCCGGTGTGTAAGTGAGAAGCCTGGAGTAAGGCAGTATTTTCCCCCATTTGAAAGGCAGATAGCGGCGGCCTCAAGGCTGACTGAAAGACAGTGCTGTTACCCGTCTTCTAGTCACTGCTAGGAATGCCTCAGTGAAGAAAGTGAGTTTTCTCCTACGAATCCAGGTGGTCGCCAGTGCCTTGCTGGGAGCTCATCCCACGGCTTGCCCTAGCTAAAGTGCCAAGTAAACGCGACCCCAGGCCTCAAGGTAAGCACGAGTGTTTCCTCTCAGCAAAGCTTGCTGGGCAGCCATCTCCACGAACCCTGACTCGATGGAGTGCTTTAACTCCTCTACGGCTCTCCGGAGGCCTCAGAGAGTCGCGTATGAATTCCCTTCTGAGGGAGAGCGTGTGTGCCGTGAGTCCCCCGTTTGTCTTCCGAGCAACACAGCGCAGAACAGGCTGTTGGGGTCAACCCTTTCTATGCAGAGGGAAGGGCAATGAACTGATCCTCGCTTGCCTAGCTTGATTTCTACCGCTGTAAAGCAGCCCCAGGACAACTTTTTTGCCGGTATTATATTCAACGTGGCTCTCCCTCTGTGGGGGCCCTCTGAGCTGCACTGAAAGAATCCCTGAGCCTACAGAGCCCCCTGGCGGCTCTTACCTCTCATCTCTCTATTGGGACGCAAGGTACACTGTAGGTCCAGCCTGACAGAAAGAACAGAAAAACCGGTCAACTTGGGAGACATTTGGACGATACAAATTCACTTAGGCCTGACTCAGTCATTAAGCGGGTAATGCTAGGCACGGCATGCCAAAGACCCCGCCTGCAACGAAGTGTCATCATAGAAAGGCCCCGTGTGGCCGAAAGTCTCCAGTAGTCAGTCAGAGAGTGCCGGTGAATGCGCTGTGGGGTCAAGTTGGAAACTGGAGCATGTGGGAGAAGCCCGACTCTCCCCCTTTGAAAAGCAACTTCAGTGCAGCTTCCAAGCTGCCTGAACACCACACCACCAGGACACTGTTCACTCCACGGATGCCTCTGAGGAGCAGTGAGCTTTTGCAAAAGAAACCAGGCGCTTGCGGTTCCTTCCTGGGAGCTCAGCCCAGAGCATACTGTAGCTAAAGTGCCAACTAAATGTGACCTCCAGTCACGAAGTAAGGTGCACATTTTCCCATTACCAGAGGCAGGGGTGCACCAGGTTCCAGGAAGTCTCAGTCAATGGACGGCTTTAGCTTTAGTATGCCTCACAGCGCTCAAGCCTCTCACGGGGGCACTTCTTTCCAAGGATGTGCACCGTGTACCAAAAGCCTTCTGAGCACAATCAAGGGAGACACGGCTCTGGGACCATCCCTCACTATGCAGGTGAAAGGGCCGGGAACTAATCTGTTCTCTATGGCTAGCGTTCCACAGCTTGGAAACAGCCCCAGGAGCACGGTTCTTGGGCAGGCTTTCTTTCCATGCGGGTCTGCCTCGTTGAGGACACCTAAGCTGCCCTGAAAGAAACCACCGGGGCTCCAATCCACTTTGGGGACTCGTGCTCGACGTCTCTCTAAGTGAGGCGGAAAGTAGACTTTAGGTCCAGCCCGAAATGAAGTCGAGATTTACTAGTCGAGCCTTGCTAGGCATTTGGAACATGCAAAGTCACCTACGCCTCCTGAGGGCATTTCGAGGATTAGGCCACTCAGCACATGCAGAACACACTGCATCCCAGAGTTTCATCGCAGAAGGCCGAATTGTGTTCCAAGGGCCTCCTTTGGCTTGTCAGAGAAGAGAGGTCTCTGTGCTGGGTGATCCGGTGTGTAAGTGAGAAGCCTGGAGTAAGGCAGTATTTTCCCCCATTTGAAAGGCAGATAGCGGCGGCCTCAAGGCTGACTGAAAGACAGTGCTGTTACCCGTCTTCTAGTCACTGCTAGGAATGCCTCAGTGAAGAAAGTGAGTTTTCTCCTACGAATCCAGGTGGTCGCCAGTGCCTTGCTGGGAGCTCATCCCACGGCTTGCCCTAGCTAAAGTGCCAAGTAAACGCGACCCCAGGCCTCAAGGTAAGCACGAGTGTTTCCTCTCAGCAAAGCTTGCTGGGCAGCCATCTCCACGAACCCTGACTCGATGGAGTGCTTTAACTCCTCTACGGCTCTCCGGAGGCCTCAGAGAGTCGCGTATGAATTCCCTTCTGAGGGAGAGCGTGTGTGCCGTGAGTCCCCCGTTTGTCTTCCGAGCAACACAGCGCAGAACAGGCTGTTGGGGTCAACCCTTTCTATGCAGAGGGAAGGGCAATGAACTGATCCTCGCTTGCCTAGCTTGATTTCTACCGCTGTAAAGCAGCCCCAGGACAACGTTTTTGCCGGTATTATATTCAACGTGGCTCTCCCTCTGTGGGGGCCCTCTGAGCTGCACTGAAAGAATCCCTGAGCCTACAGAGCCCCCTGGCGGCTCTTACCTCTCATCTCTCTATTGGGACGCAAGGTACACTGTAGGTCCAGCCTGACAGAAAGAACAGAAAAACCGGTCAACTTGGGAGACATTTGGACGATACAAATTCACTTAGGCCTGACTCAGTCATTAAGCGGGTAATGCTAGGCACGGCATGCCAAAGACCCCGCCTGCAACGAAGTGTCATCATAGAAAGGCCCCGTGTGGCCGAAAGTCTCCAGTAGTCAGTCAGAGAGTGCCGGTGAATGCGCTGTGGGGTCAAGTTGGAAACTGGAGCATGTGGGAGAAGCCCGACTCTCCCCCTTTGAAAAGCAACTTCAGTGCAGCTTCCAAGCTGCCTGAACACCACACCACCAGGACACTGTTCACTCCACGGATGCCTCTGAGGAGCAGTGAGCTTTTGCAAAAGAAACCAGGCGCTTGCGGTTCCTTCCTGGGAGCTCAGCCCAGAGCATACTGTAGCTAAAGTGCCAACTAAATGTGACCTCCAGTCACGAAGTAAGGTGCACATTTTCCCATTACCAGAGGCAGGGGTGCACCAGGTTCCAGGAAGTCTCAGTCAATGGACGGCTTTAGCTTTAGTATGCCTCACAGCGCTCAAGCCTCTCACGGGGGCACTTCTTTCCAAGGATGTGCACCGTGTACCAAAAGCCTTCTGAGCACAATCAAGGGAGACACGGCTCGGGGACCATCCCTCACTATGCAGGTGAAAGGGCCGGGAACTAATCTGTTCTCTATGGCTAGCGTTCCACAGCTTGGAAACAGCCCCAGGAGCACGGTTCTTGGGCAGGCTTTCTTTCCATGCGGGTCTGCCTCGTTGAGGACACCTAAGCTGCCCTGAAAGAAACCACCGGGGCTCCAATCCACTTTGGGGACTCGTGCTCGACGTCTCTCTAAGTGAGGCGGAAAGTAGACTTTAGGTCCAGCCCGAAATGAAGTCGAGATTTACTAGTCGAGCCTTGCTAGGCATTTGGAACATGCAAAGTCACCTACGCCTCCTGAGGGCATTTCGAGGATTAGGCCACTCAGCACATGCAGAACACACTGCATCCCAGAGTTTCATCGCAGAAGGCCGAATTGTGTTCCAAGGGCCTCCTTTGGCTTGTCAGAGAAGAGAGGTCTATGTGCTGGGTGATCCGGTGTGTAAGTGAGAAGCCTGGAGTAAGGCAGTATTTTCCCCCATTTGAAAGGCAGATAGCGGCGGCCTCAAGGCTGACTGAAAGACAGTGCTGTTACCCGTCTTCTAGTCACTGCTAGGAATGCCTCAGTGAAGAAAGTGAGTTTTCTCCTACGAATCCAGGTGGTCGCCAGTGCCTTGCTGGGAGCTCATCCCACGGCTTGCCCTAGCTAAAGTGCCAAGTAAACGCGACCCCAGGCCTCAAGGTAAGCACGAGTGTTTCCTCTCAGCAAAGCTTGCTGGGCAGCCATCTCCACGAACCCTGACTCGATGGAGTGCTTTAACTCCTCTACGGCTCTCCGGAGGCCTCAGAGAGTCGCGTATGAATTCCCTTCTGAGGGAGAGCGTGTGTGCCGTGAGTCCCCCGTTTGTCTTCCGAGCAACACAGCGCAGAACAGGCTGTTGGGGTCAACCCTTTCTATGCAGAGGGAAGGGCAATGAACTGATCCTCGCTTGCCTAGCTTGATTTCTACCGCTGTAAAGCAGCCCCAGGACAACGTTTTTGCCGGTATTATATTCAACGTGGCTCTCCCTCTGTGGGGGCCCTCTGAGCTGCACTGAAAGAATCCCTGAGCCTACAGAGCCCCCTGGCGGCTCTTACCTCTCATCTCTCTATTGGGACGCAAGGTACACTGTAGGTCCAGCCTGACAGAAAGAACAGAAAAACCGGTCAACTTGGGAGACATTTGGACGATACAAATTCACTTAGGCCTGACTCAGTCATTAAGCGGGTAATGCTAGGCACGGCATGCCAAAGACCCCGCCTGCAACGAAGTGTCATCATAGAAAGGCCCCGTGTGGCCGAAAGTCTCCAGTAGTCAGTCAGAGAGTGCCGGTGAATGCGCTGTGGGGTCAAGTTGGAAACTGGAGCATGTGGGAGAAGCCCGACTCTCCCCCTTTGAAAAGCAACTTCAGTGCAGCTTCCAAGCTGCCTGAACACCACACCACCAGGACACTGTTCACTCCACGGATGCCTCTGAGGAGCAGTGAGCTTTTGCAAAAGAAACCAGGCGCTTGCGGTTCCTTCCTGGGAGCTCAGCCCAGAGCATACTGTAGCTAAAGTGCCAACTAAATGTGACCTCCAGTCACGAAGTAAGGTGCACATTTTCCCATTACCAGAGGCAGGGGTGCACCAGGTTCCAGGAAGTCTCAGTCAATGGACGGCTTTAGCTTTAGTATGCCTCACAGCGCTCAAGCCTCTCACGGGGGCACTTCTTTCCAAGGATGTGCACCGTGTACCAAAAGCCTTCTGAGCACAATCAAGGGAGACACGGCTCGGGGACCATCCCTCACTATGCAGGTGAAAGGGCCGGGAACTAATCTGTTCTCTATGGCTAGCGTTCCACAGCTTGGAAACAGCCCCAGGAGCACGGTTCTTGGGCAGGCTTTCTTTCCATGCGGGTCTGCCTCGTTGAGGACACCTAAGCTGCCCTGAAAGAAACCACCGGGGCTCCAATCCACTTTGGGGACTCGTGCTCGACGTCTCTCTAAGTGAGGCGGAAAGTAGACTTTAGGTCCAGCCCGAAATGAAGTCGAGATTTACTAGTCGAGCCTTGCTAGGCATTTGGAACATGCAAAGTCACCTACGCCTCCTGAGGGCATTTCGAGGATTAGGCCACTCAGCACATGCAGAACACACTGCATCCCAAAGTTTCATCGCAGAAGGCCGAATTGTGCTCCAAGGGCCTCCTTTGGCTTGTCAGAGAAGAGAGGTCTCTGTGCTGGGTGATCCGGTGTGTAAGTGAGAAGCCTGGAGTAAGGCAGTATTTTCCCCCATTTGAAAGGCAGATAGCGGCGGCCTCAAGGCTGACTGAAAGACAGTGCTGTTACCCGTCTTCTAGTCACTGCTAGGAATGCCTCAGTGAAGAAAGTGAGTTTTCTCCTACGAATCCAGGTGGTCGCCAGTGCCTTGCTGGGAGCTCATCCCACGGCTTGCCCTAGCTAAAGTGCCAAGTAAACGCGACCCCAGGCCTCAAGGTAAGCACGAGTGTTTCCTCTCAGCAAAGCTTGCTGGGCAGCCATCTCCACGAACCCTGACTCGATGGAGTGCTTTAACTCCTCTACGGCTCTCCGGAGGCCTCAGAGAGTCGCGTATGAATTCCCTTCTGAGGGAGAGCGTGTGTGCCGTGAGTCCCCCGTTTGTCTTCCGAGCAACACAGCGCAGAACAGGCTGTTGGGGTCAACCCTTTCTATGCAGAGGGAAGGGCAATGAACTGATCCTCGCTTGCCTAGCTTGATTTCTACCGCTGTAAAGCAGCCCCAGGACAACGTTTTTGCCGGTATTATATTCAACGTGGCTCTCCCTCTGTGGGGGCCCTCTGAGCTGCACTGAAAGAATCCCTGAGCCTACAGAGCCCCCTGGCGGCTCTTACCTCTCATCTCTCTATTGGGACGCAAGGTACACTGTAGGTCCAGCCTGACAGAAAGAACAGAAAAACCGGTCAACTTGGGAGACATTTGGACGATACAAATTCACTTAGGCCTGACTCAGTCATTAAGCGGGTAATGCTAGGCACGGCATGCCAAAGACCCCGCCTGCAACGAAGTGTCATCATAGAAAGGCCCCGTGTGGCCGAAAGTCTCCAGTAGTCAGTCAGAGAGTGCCGGTGAATGCGCTGTGGGGTCAAGTTGGAAACTGGAGCATGTGGGAGAAGCCCGACTCTCCCCCTTTGAAAAGCAACTTCAGTGCAGCTTCCAAGCTGCCTGAACACCACACCACCAGGACACTGTTCACTCCACGGATGCCTCTGAGGAGCAGTGAGCTTTTGCAAAAGAAACCAGGCGCTTGCGGTTCCTTCCTGGGAGCTCAGCCCAGAGCATACTGTAGCTAAAGTGCCAACTAAATGTGACCTCCAGTCACGAAGTAAGGTGCACATTTTCCCATTACCAGAGGCAGGGGTGCACCAGGTTCCAGGAAGTCTCAGTCAATGGACGGCTTTAGCTTTAGTATGCCTCACAGCGCTCAAGCCTCTCACGGGGGCACTTCTTTCCAAGGATGTGCACCGTGTACCAAAAGCCTTCTGAGCACAATCAAGGGAGACACGGCTCGGGGACCATCCCTCACTATGCAGGTGAAAGGGCCGGGAACTAATCTGTTCTCTATGGCTAGCGTTCCACAGCTTGGAAACAGCCCCAGGAGCACGGTTCTTGGGCAGGCTTTCTTTCCATGCGGGTCTGCCTCGTTGAGGACACCTAAGCTGCCCTGAAAGAAACCACCGGGGCTCCAATCCACTTTGGGGACTCGTGCTCGACGTCTCTCTAAGTGAGGCGGAAAGTAGACTTTAGGTCCAGCCCGAAATGAAGTCGAGATTTACTAGTCGAGCCTTGCTAGGCATTTGGAACATGCAAAGTCACCTACGCCTCCTGAGGGCATTTCGAGGATTAGGCCACTCAGCACATGCAGAACACACTGCATCCCAAAGTTTCATCGCAGAAGGCCGAATTGTGCTCCAAGGGCCTCCTTTGGCTTGTCAGAGAAGAGAGGTCTCTGTGCTGGGTGATCCGGTGTGTAAGTGAGAAGCCTGGAGTAAGGCAGTATTTTCCCCCATTTGAAAGGCAGATAGCGGCGGCCTCAAGGCTGACTGAAAGACAGTGCTGTTACCCGTCTTCTAGTCACTGCTAGGAATGCCTCAGTGAAGAAAGTGAGTTTTCTCCTACGAATCCAGGTGGTCGCCAGTGCCTTGCTGGGAGCTCATCCCACGGCTTGCCCTAGCTAAAGTGCCAAGTAAACGCGACCCCAGGCCTCAAGGTAAGCACGAGTGTTTCCTCTCAGCAAAGCTTGCTGGGCAGCCATCTCCACGAACCCTGACTCGATGGAGTGCTTTAACTCCTCTACGGCTCTCCGGAGGCCTCAGAGAGTCGCGTATGAATTCCCTTCTGAGGGAGAGCGTGTGTGCCGTGAGTCCCCCGTTTGTCTTCCGAGCAACACAGCGCAGAACAGGCTGTTGGGGTCAACCCTTTCTATGCAGAGGGAAGGGCAATGAACTGATCCTCGCTTGCCTAGCTTGATTTCTACCGCTGTAAAGCAGCCCCAGGACAACGTTTTTGCCGGTATTATATTCAACGTGGCTCTCCCTCTGTGGGGGCCCTCTGAGCTGCACTGAAAGAATCCCTGAGCCTACAGAGCCCCCTGGCGGCTCTTACCTCTCATCTCTCTATTGGGACGCAAGGTACACTGTAGGTCCAGCCTGACAGAAAGAACAGAAAAACCGGTCAACTTGGGAGACATTTGGACGATACAAATTCACTTAGGCCTGACTCAGTCATTAAGCGGGTAATGCTAGGCACGGCATGCCAAAGACCCCGCCTGCAACGAAGTGTCATCATAGAAAGGCCCCGTGTGGCCGAAAGTCTCCAGTAGTCAGTCAGAGAGTGCCGGTGAATGCGCTGTGGGGTCAAGTTGGAAACTGGAGCATGTGGGAGAAGCCCGACTCTCCCCCTTTGAAAAGCAACTTCAGTGCAGCTTCCAAGCTGCCTGAACACCACACCACCAGGACACTGTTCACTCCACGGATGCCTCTGAGGAGCAGTGAGCTTTTGCAAAAGAAACCAGGCGCTTGCGGTTCCTTCCTGGGAGCTCAGCCCAGAGCATACTGTAGCTAAAGTGCCAACTAAATGTGACCTCCAGTCACGAAGTAAGGTGCACATTTTCCCATTACCAGAGGCAGGGGTGCACCAGGTTCCAGGAAGTCTCAGTCAATGGACGGCTTTAGCTTTAGTATGCCTCACAGCGCTCAAGCCTCTCACGGGGGCACTTCTTTCCAAGGATGTGCACCGTGTACCAAAAGCCTTCTGAGCACAATCAAGGGAGACACGGCTCGGGGACCATCCCTCACTATGCAGGTGAAAGGGCCGGGAACTAATCTGTTCTCTATGGCTAGCGTTCCACAGCTTGGAAACAGCCCCAGGAGCACGGTTCTTGGGCAGGCTTTCTTTCCATGCGGGTCTGCCTCGTTGAGGACACCTAAGCTGCCCTGAAAGAAACCACCGGGGCTCCAATCCACTTTGGGGACTCGTGCTCGACGTCTCTCTAAGTGAGGCGGAAAGTAGACTTTAGGTCCAGCCCGAAATGAAGTCGAGATTTACTAGTCGAGCCTTGCTAGGCATTTGGAACATGCAAAGTCACCTACGCCTCCTGAGGGCATTTCGAGGATTAGGCCACTCAGCACATGCAGAACACACTGCATCCCAAAGTTTCATCGCAGAAGGCCGAATTGTGCTCCAAGGGCCTCCTTTGGCTTGTCAGAGAAGAGAGGTCTCTGTGCTGGGTGATCCGGTGTGTAAGTGAGAAGCCTGGAGTAAGGCAGTATTTTCCCCCATTTGAAAGGCAGATAGCGGCGGCCTCAAGGCTGACTGAAAGACAGTGCTGTTACCCGTCTTCTAGTCACTGCTAGGAATGCCTCAGTGAAGAAAGTGAGTTTTCTCCTACGAATCCAGGTGGTCGCCAGTGCCTTGCTGGGAGCTCATCCCACGGCTTGCCCTAGCTAAAGTGCCAAGTAAACGCGACCCCAGGCCTCAAGGTAAGCACGAGTGTTTCCTCTCAGCAAAGCTTGCTGGGCAGCCATCTCCACGAACCCTGACTCGATGGAGTGCTTTAACTCCTCTACGGCTCTCCGGAGGCCTCAGAGAGTCGCGTATGAATTCCCTTCTGAGGGAGAGCGTGTGTGCCGTGAGTCCCCCGTTCGTCTTCCGAGCAACACAGCGCAGAACAGGCTGTTGGGGTCAACCCTTTCTATGCAGAGGGAAGGGCAATGAACTGATCCTCGCTTGCCTAGCTTGATTTCTACCGCTGTAAAGCAGCCCCAGGACAACGTTTTTGCCGGTATTATATTCAACGTGGCTCTCCCTCTGTGGGGGCCCTCTGAGCTGCACTGAAAGAATCCCTGAGCCTACAGAGCCCCCTGGCGGCTCTTACCTCTCATCTCTCTATTGGGACGCAAGGTACACTGTAGGTCCAGCCTGACAGAAAGAACAGAAAAACCGGTCAACTTGGGAGACACTTGGACGATACAAATTCACTTAGGCCTGACTCAGTCATTAAGCGGGTAATGCTAGGCACGGCATGCCAAAGACCCCGCCTGCAACGAAGTGTCATCATAGAAAGGCCCCGTGTGGCCGAAAGTCTCCAGTAGTCAGTCAGAGAGTGCCGGTGAATGCGCTGTGGGGTCAAGTTGGAAACTGGAGCATGTGGGAGAAGCCCGACTCTCCCCCTTTGAAAAGCAACTTCAGTGCAGCTTCCAAGCTGCCTGAACACCACACCACCAGGACACTGTTCACTCCACGGATGCCTCTGAGGAGCAGTGAGCTTTTGCAAAAGAAACCAGGCGCTTGCGGTTCCTTCCTGGGAGCTCAGCCCAGAGCATACTGTAGCTAAAGTGCCAACTAAATGTGACCTCCAGTCACGAAGTAAGGTGCACATTTTCCCATTACCAGAGGCAGGGGTGCACCAGGTTCCAGGAAGTCTCAGTCAATGGACGGCTTTAGCTTTAGTATGCCTCACAGTGCTCAAGCCTCTCACGGGGGCACTTCTTTCCAAGGATGTGCACCGTGTACCAAAAGCCTTCTGAGCACAATCAAGGGAGACACGGCTCGGGGACCATCCCTCACTATGCAGGTGAAAGGGCCGGGAACTAATCTGTTCTCTATGGCTAGCGTTCCACAGCTTGGAAACAGCCCCAGGAGCACGGTTCTTGGGCAGGCTTTCTTTCCATGCGGGTCTGCCTCGTTGAGGACACCTAAGCTGCCCTGAAAGAAACCACCGGGGCTCCAATCCACTTTGGGGACTCGTGCTCGACGTCTCTCTAAGTGAGGCGGAAAGTAGACTTTAGGTCCAGCCCGAAATGAAGTCGAGATTTACTAGTCGAGCCTTGCTAGGCATTTGGAACATGCAAAGTCACCTACGCCTCCTGAGGGCATTTCGAGGATTAGGCCACTCAGCACATGCAGAACACACTGCATCCCAAAGTTTCATCGCAGAAGGCCGAATTGTGCTCCAAGGGCCTCCTTTGGCTTGTCAGAGAAGAGAGGTCTCTGTGCTGGGTGATCCGGTGTGTAAGTGAGAAGCCTGGAGTAAGGCAGTATTTTCCCCCATTTGAAAGGCAGATAGCGGCGGCCTCAAGGCTGACTGAAAGACAGTGCTGTTACCCGTCTTCTAGTCACTGCTAGGAATGCCTCAGTGAAGAAAGTGAGTTTTCTCCTACGAATCCAGGTGGTCGCCAGTGCCTTGCTGGGAGCTCATCCCACGGCTTGCCCTAGCTAAAGTGCCAAGTAAACGCGACCCCAGGCCTCAAGGTAAGCACGAGTGTTTCCTCTCAGCAAAGCTTGCTGGGCAGCCATCTCCACGAACCCTGACTCGATGGAGTGCTTTAACTCCTCTACGGCTCTCCGGAGGCCTCAGAGAGTCGCGTATGAATTCCCTTCTGAGGGAGAGCGTGTGTGCCGTGAGTCCCCCGTTTGTCTTCCGAGCAACACAGCGCAGAACAGGCTGTTGGGGTCAACCCTTTCTATGCAGAGGGAAGGGCAATGAACTGATCCTCGCTTGCCTAGCTTGATTTCTACCGCTGTAAAGCAGCCCCAGGACAACGTTTTTGCCGGTATTATATTCAACGTGGCTCTCCCTCTGTGGGGGCCCTCTGAGCTGCACTGAAAGAATCCCTGAGCCTACAGAGCCCCCTGGCGGCTCTTACCTCTCATCTCTCTATTGGGACGCAAGGTACACTGTAGGTCCAGCCTGACAGAAAGAACAGAAAAACCGGTCAACTTGGGAGACACTTGGACGATACAAATTCACTTAGGCCTGACTAAGTCATTAAGCGGGTAATGCTAGGCACGGCATGCCAAAGACCCCGCCTGCAACGAAGTGTCATCATAGAAAGGCCCCGTGTGGCCGAAAGTCTCCAGTAGTCAGTCAGAGAGTGCCGGTGAATGCGCTGTGGGGTCAAGTTGGAAACTGGAGCATGTGGGAGAAGCCCGACTCTCCCCCTTTGAAAAGCAACTTCAGTGCAGCTTCCAAGCTGCCTGAACACCACACCACCAGGACACTGTTCACTCCACGGATGCCTCTGAGGAGCAGTGAGCTTTTGCAAAAGAAACCAGGCGCTTGCGGTTCCTTCCTGGGAGCTCAGCCCAGAGCATACTGTAGCTAAAGTGCCAACTAAATGTGACCTCCAGTCACGAAGTAAGGTGCACATTTTCCCATTACCAGAGGCAGGGGTGCACCAGGTTCCAGGAAGTCTCAGTCAATGGACGGCTTTAGCTTTAGTATGCCTCACAGCGCTCAAGCCTCTCACGGGGGCACTTCTTTCCAAGGATGTGCACCGTGTACCAAAAGCCTTCTGAGCACAATCAAGGGAGACACGGCTCGGGGACCATCCCTCACTATGCAGGTGAAAGGGCCGGGAACTAATCTGTTCTCTATGGCTAGCGTTCCACAGCTTGGAAACAGCCCCAGGAGCACGGTTCTTGGGCAGGCTTTCTTTCCATGCGGGTCTGCCTCGTTGAGGACACCTAAGCTGCCCTGAAAGAAACCACCGGGGCTCCAATCCACTTTGGGGACTCGTGCTCGACGTCTCTCTAAGTGAGGCGGAAAGTAGACTTTAGGTCCAGCCCGAAATGAAGTCGAGATTTACTAGTCGAGCCTTGCTAGGCATTTGGAACATGCAAAGTCACCTACGCCTCCTGAGGGCATTTCGAGGATTAGGCCACTCAGCACATGCAGAACACACTGCATCCCAAAGTTTCATCGCAGAAGGCCGAATTGTGCTCCAAGGGCCTCCTTTGGCTTGTCAGAGAAGAGAGGTCTCTGTGCTGGGTGATCCGGTGTGTAAGTGAGAAGCCTGGAGTAAGGCAGTATTTTCCCCCATTTGAAAGGCAGATAGCGGCGGCCTCAAGGCTGACTGAAAGACAGTGCTGTTACCCGTCTTCTAGTCACTGCTAGGAATGCCTCAGTGAAGAAAGTGAGTTTTCTCCTACGAATCCAGGTGGTCGCCAGTGCCTTGCTGGGAGCTCATCCCACGGCTTGCCCTAGCTAAAGTGCCAAGTAAACGCGACCCCAGGCCTCAAGGTAAGCACGAGTGTTTCCTCTCAGCAAAGCTTGCTGGGCAGCCATCTCCACGAACCCTGACTCGATGGAGTGCTTTAACTCCTCTACGGCTCTCCGGAGGCCTCAGAGAGTCGCGTATGAATTCCCTTCTGAGGGAGAGCGTGTGTGCCGTGAGTCCCCCGTTTGTCTTCCGAGCAACACAGCGCAGAACAGGCTGTTGGGGTCAACCCTTTCTATGCAGAGGGAAGGGCAATGAACTGATCCTCGCTTGCCTAGCTTGATTTCTACCGCTGTAAAGCAGCCCCAGGACAACGTTTTTGCCGGTATTATATTCAACGTGGCTCTCCCTCTGTGGGGGCCCTCTGAGCTGCACTGAAAGAATCCCTGAGCCTACAGAGCCCCCTGGCGGCTCTTACCTCTCATCTCTCTATTGGGACGCAAGGTACACTGTAGGTCCAGCCTGACAGAAAGAACAGAAAAACCGGTCAACTTGGGAGACACTTGGACGATACAAATTCACTTAGGCCTGACTAAGTCATTAAGCGGGTAATGCTAGGCACGGCATGCCAAAGACCCCGCCTGCAACGAAGTGTCATCATAGAAAGGCCCCGTGTGGCCGAAAGTCTCCAGTAGTCAGTCAGAGAGTGCCGGTGAATGCGCTGTGGGGTCAAGTTGGAAACTGGAGCATGTGGGAGAAGCCCGACTCTCCCCCTTTGAAAAGCAACTTCAGTGCAGCTTCCAAGCTGCCTGAACACCACACCACCAGGACACTGTTCACTCCACGGATGCCTCTGAGGAGCAGTGAGCTTTTGCAAAAGAAACCAGGCGCTTGCGGTTCCTTCCTGGGAGCTCAGCCCAGAGCATACTGTAGCTAAAGTGCCAACTAAATGTGACCTCCAGTCACGAAGTAAGGTGCACATTTTCCCATTACCAGAGGCAGGGGTGCACCAGGTTCCAGGAAGTCTCAGTCAATGGACGGCTTTAGCTTTAGTATGCCTCACAGCGCTCAAGCCTCTCACGGGGGCACTTCTTTCCAAGGATGTGCACCGTGTACCAAAAGCCTTCTGAGCACAATCAAGGGAGACACGGCTCGGGGACCATCCCTCACTATGCAGGTGAAAGGGCCGGGAACTAATCTGTTCTCTATGGCTAGCGTTCCACAGCTTGGAAACAGCCCCAGGAGCACGGTTCTTGGGCAGGCTTTCTTTCCATGCGGGTCTGCCTCGTTGAGGACACCTAAGCTGCCCTGAAAGAAACCACCGGGGCTCCAATCCACTTTGGGGACTCGTGCTCGACGTCTCTCTAAGTGAGGCGGAAAGTAGACTTTAGGTCCAGCCCGAAATGAAGTCGAGATTTACTAGTCGAGCCTTGCTAGGCATTTGGAACATGCAAAGTCACCTACGCCTCCTGAGGGCATTTCGAGGATTAGGCCACTCAGCACATGCAGAACACACTGCATCCCAAAGTTTCATCGCAGAAGGCCGAATTGTGCTCCAAGGGCCTCCTTTGGCTTGTCAGAGAAGAGAGGTCTCTGTGCTGGGTGATCCGGTGTGTAAGTGAGAAGCCTGGAGTAAGGCAGTATTTTCCCCCATTTGAAAGGCAGATAGCGGCGGCCTCAAGGCTGACTGAAAGACAGTGCTGTTACCCGTCTTCTAGTCACTGCTAGGAATGCCTCAGTGAAGAAAGTGAGTTTTCTCCTACGAATCCAGGTGGTCGCCAGTGCCTTGCTGGGAGCTCATCCCACGGCTTGCCCTAGCTAAAGTGCCAAGTAAACGCGACCCCAGGCCTCAAGGTAAGCACGAGTGTTTCCTCTCAGCAAAGCTTGCTGGGCAGCCATCTCCACGAACCCTGACTCGATGGAGTGCTTTAACTCCTCTACGGCTCTCCGGAGGCCTCAGAGAGTCGCGTATGAATTCCCTTCTGAGGGAGAGCGTGTGTGCCGTGAGTCCCCCGTTTGTCTTCCGAGCAACACAGCGCAGAACAGGCTGTTGGGGTCAACCCTTTCTATGCAGAGGGAAGGGCAATGAACTGATCCTCGCTTGCCTAGCTTGATTTCTACCGCTGTAAAGCAGCCCCAGGACAACGTTTTTGCCGGTATTATATTCAACGTGGCTCTCCCTCTGTGGGGGCCCTCTGAGCTGCACTGAAAGAATCCCTGAGCCTACAGAGCCCCCTGGCGGCTCTTACCTCTCATCTCTCTATTGGGACGCAAGGTACACTGTAGGTCCAGCCTGACAGAAAGAACAGAAAAACCGGTCAACTTGGGAGACACTTGGACGATACAAATTCACTTAGGCCTGACTAAGTCATTAAGCGGGTAATGCTAGGCACGGCATGCCAAAGACCCCGCCTGCAACGAAGTGTCATCATAGAAAGGCCCCGTGTGGCCGAAAGTCTCCAGTAGTCAGTCAGAGAGTGCCGGTGAATGCGCTGTGGGGTCAAGTTGGAAACTGGAGCATGTGGGAGAAGCCCGACTCTCCCCCTTTGAAAAGCAACTTCAGTGCAGCTTCCAAGCTGCCTGAACACCACACCACCAGGACACTGTTCACTCCACGGATGCCTCTGAGGAGCAGTGAGCTTTTGCAAAAGAAACCAGGCGCTTGCGGTTCCTTCCTGGGAGCTCAGCCCAGAGCATACTGTAGCTAAAGTGCCAACTAAATGTGACCTCCAGTCACGAAGTAAGGTGCACATTTTCCCATTACCAGAGGCAGGGGTGCACCAGGTTCCAGGAAGTCTCAGTCAATGGACGGCTTTAGCTTTAGTATGCCTCACAGCGCTCAAGCCTCTCACGGGGGCACTTCTTTCCAAGGATGTGCACCGTGTACCAAAAGCCTTCTGAGCACAATCAAGGGAGACACGGCTCGGGGACCATCCCTCACTATGCAGGTGAAAGGGCCGGGAACTAATCTGTTCTCTATGGCTAGCGTTCCACAGCTTGGAAACAGCCCCAGGAGCACGGTTCTTGGGCAGGCTTTCTTTCCATGCGGGTCTGCCTCGTTGAGGACACCTAAGCTGCCCTGAAAGAAACCACCGGGGCTCCAATCCACTTTGGGGACTCGTGCTCGACGTCTCTCTAAGTGAGGCGGAAAGTAGACTTTAGGTCCAGCCCGAAATGAAGTCGAGATTTACTAGTCGAGCCTTGCTAGGCATTTGGAACATGCAAAGTCACCTACGCCTCCTGAGGGCATTTCGAGGATTAGGCCACTCAGCACATGCAGAACACACTGCATCCCAAAGTTTCATCGCAGAAGGCCGAATTGTGCTCCAAGGGCCTCCTTTGGCTTGTCAGAGAAGAGAGGTCTCTGTGCTGGGTGATCCGGTGTGTAAGTGAGAAGCCTGGAGTAAGGCAGTATTTTCCCCCATTTGAAAGGCAGATAGCGGCGGCCTCAAGGCTGACTGAAAGACAGTGCTGTTACCCGTCTTCTAGTCACTGCTAGGAATGCCTCAGTGAAGAAAGTGAGTTTTCTCCTACGAATCCAGGTGGTCGCCAGTGCCTTGCTGGGAGCTCATCCCACGGCTTGCCCTAGCTAAAGTGCCAAGTAAACGCGACCCCAGGCCTCAAGGTAAGCACGAGTGTTTCCTCTCAGCAAAGCTTGCTGGGCAGCCATCTCCACGAACCCTGACTCGATGGAGTGCTTTAACTCCTCTACGGCTCTCCGGAGGCCTCAGAGAGTCGCGTATGAATTCCCTTCTGAGGGAGAGCGTGTGTGCCGTGAGTCCCCCGTTTGTCTTCCGAGCAACACAGCGCAGAACAGGCTGTTGGGGTCAACCCTTTCTATGCAGAGGGAAGGGCAATGAACTGATCCTCGCTTGCCTAGCTTGATTTCTACCGCTGTAAAGCAGCCCCAGGACAACGTTTTTGCCGGTATTATATTCAACGTGGCTCTCCCTCTGTGGGGGCCCTCTGAGCTGCACTGAAAGAATCCCTGAGCCTACAGAGCCCCCTGGCGGCTCTTACCTCTCATCTCTCTATTGGGACGCAAGGTACACTGTAGGTCCAGCCTGACAGAAAGAACAGAAAAACCGGTCAACTTGGGAGACACTTGGACGATACAAATTCACTTAGGCCTGACTAAGTCATTAAGCGGGTAATGCTAGGCACGGCATGCCAAAGACCCCGCCTGCAACGAAGTGTCATCATAGAAAGGCCCCGTGTGGCCGAAAGTCTCCAGTAGTCAGTCAGAGAGTGCCGGTGAATGCGCTGTGGGGTCAAGTTGGAAACTGGAGCATGTGGGAGAAGCCCGACTCTCCCCCTTTGAAAAGCAACTTCAGTGCAGCTTCCAAGCTGCCTGAACACCACACCACCAGGACACTGTTCACTCCACGGATGCCTCTGAGGAGCAGTGAGCTTTTGCAAAAGAAACCAGGCGCTTGCGGTTCCTTCCTGGGAGCTCAGCCCAGAGCATACTGTAGCTAAAGTGCCAACTAAATGTGACCTCCAGTCACGAAGTAAGGTGCACATTTTCCCATTACCAGAGGCAGGGGTGCACCAGGTTCCAGGAAGTCTCAGTCAATGGACGGCTTTAGCTTTAGTATGCCTCACAGCGCTCAAGCCTCTCACGGGGGCACTTCTTTCCAAGGATGTGCACCGTGTACCAAAAGCCTTCTGAGCACAATCAAGGGAGACACGGCTCGGGGACCATCCCTCACTATGCAGGTGAAAGGGCCGGGAACTAATCTGTTCTCTATGGCTAGCGTTCCACAGCTTGGAAACAGCCCCAGGAGCACGGTTCTTGGGCAGGCTTTCTTTCCATGCGGGTCTGCCTCGTTGAGGACACCTAAGCTGCCCTGAAAGAAACCACCGGGGCTCCAATCCACTTTGGGGACTCGTGCTCGACGTCTCTCTAAGTGAGGCGGAAAGTAGACTTTAGGTCCAGCCCGAAATGAAGTCGAGATTTACTAGTCGAGCCTTGCTAGGCATTTGGAACATGCAAAGTCACCTACGCCTCCTGAGGGCATTTCGAGGATTAGGCCACTCAGCACATGCAGAACACACTGCATCCCAAAGTTTCATCGCAGAAGGCCGAATTGTGCTCCAAGGGCCTCCTTTGGCTTGTCAGAGAAGAGAGGTCTCTGTGCTGGGTGATCCGGTGTGTAAGTGAGAAGCCTGGAGTAAGGCAGTATTTTCCCCCATTTGAAAGGCAGATAGCGGCGGCCTCAAGGCTGACTGAAAGACAGTGCTGTTACCCGTCTTCTAGTCACTGCTAGGAATGCCTCAGTGAAGAAAGTGAGTTTTCTCCTACGAATCCAGGTGGTCGCCAGTGCCTTGCTGGGAGCTCATCCCACGGCTTGCCCTAGCTAAAGTGCCAAGTAAACGCGACCCCAGGCCTCAAGGTAAGCACGAGTGTTTCCTCTCAGCAAAGCTTGCTGGGCAGCCATCTCCACGAACCCTGACTCGATGGAGTGCTTTAACTCCTCTACGGCTCTCCGGAGGCCTCAGAGAGTCGCGTATGAATTCCCTTCTGAGGGAGAGCGTGTGTGCCGTGAGTCCCCCGTTTGTCTTCCGAGCAACACAGCGCAGAACAGGCTGTTGGGGTCAACCCTTTCTATGCAGAGGGAAGGGCAATGAACTGATCCTCGCTTGCCTAGCTTGATTTCTACCGCTGTAAAGCAGCCCCAGGACAACGTTTTTGCCGGTATTATATTCAACGTGGCTCTCCCTCTGTGGGGGCCCTCTGAGCTGCACTGAAAGAATCCCTGAGCCTACAGAGCCCCCTGGCGGCTCTTACCTCTCATCTCTCTATTGGGACGCAAGGTACACTGTAGGTCCAGCCTGACAGAAAGAACAGAAAAACCGGTCAACTTGGGAGACACTTGGACGATACAAATTCACTTAGGCCTGACTAAGTCATTAAGCGGGTAATGCTAGGCACGGCATGCCAAAGACCCCGCCTGCAACGAAGTGTCATCATAGAAAGGCCCCGTGTGGCCGAAAGTCTCCAGTAGTCAGTCAGAGAGTGCCGGTGAATGCGCTGTGGGGTCAAGTTGGAAACTGGAGCATGTGGGAGAAGCCCGACTCTCCCCCTTTGAAAAGCAACTTCAGTGCAGCTTCCAAGCTGCCTGAACACCACACCACCAGGACACTGTTCACTCCACGGATGCCTCTGAGGAGCAGTGAGCTTTTGCAAAAGAAACCAGGCGCTTGCGGTTCCTTCCTGGGAGCTCAGCCCAGAGCATACTGTAGCTAAAGTGCCAACTAAATGTGACCTCCAGTCACGAAGTAAGGTGCACATTTTCCCATTACCAGAGGCAGGGGTGCACCAGGTTCCAGGAAGTCTCAGTCAATGGACGGCTTTAGCTTTAGTATGCCTCACAGCGCTCAAGCCTCTCACGGGGGCACTTCTTTCCAAGGATGTGCACCGTGTACCAAAAGCCTTCTGAGCACAATCAAGGGAGACACGGCTCGGGGACCATCCCTCACTATGCAGGTGAAAGGGCCGGGAACTAATCTGTTCTCTATGGCTAGCGTTCCACAGCTTGGAAACAGCCCCAGGAGCACGGTTCTTGGGCAGGCTTTCTTTCCATGCGGGTCTGCCTCGTTGAGGACACCTAAGCTGCCCTGAAAGAAACCACCGGGGCTCCAATCCACTTTGGGGACTCGTGCTCGACGTCTCTCTAAGTGAGGCGGAAAGTAGACTTTAGGTCCAGCCCGAAATGAAGTCGAGATTTACTAGTCGAGCCTTGCTAGGCATTTGGAACATGCAAAGTCACCTACGCCTCCTGAGGGCATTTCGAGGATTAGGCCACTCAGCACATGCAGAACACACTGCATCCCAAAGTTTCATCGCAGAAGGCCGAATTGTGCTCCAAGGGCCTCCTTTGGCTTGTCAGAGAAGAGAGGTCTCTGTGCTGGGTGATCCGGTGTGTAAGTGAGAAGCCTGGAGTAAGGCAGTATTTTCCCCCATTTGAAAGGCAGATAGCGGCGGCCTCAAGGCTGACTGAAAGACAGTGCTGTTACCCGTCTTCTAGTCACTGCTAGGAATGCCTCAGTGAAGAAAGTGAGTTTTCTCCTACGAATCCAGGTGGTCGCCAGTGCCTTGCTGGGAGCTCATCCCACGGCTTGCCCTAGCTAAAGTGCCAAGTAAACGCGACCCCAGGCCTCAAGGTAAGCACGAGTGTTTCCTCTCAGCAAAGCTTGCTGGGCAGCCATCTCCACGAACCCTGACTCGATGGAGTGCTTTAACTCCTCTATGGCTCTCCGGAGGCCTCAGAGAGTCGCGTATGAATTCCCTTCTGAGGGAGAGCGTGTGTGCCGTGAGTCCCCCGTTTGTCTTCCGAGCAACACAGCGCAGAACAGGCTGTTGGGGTCAACCCTTTCTATGCAGAGGGAAGGGCAATGAACTGATCCTCGCTTGCCTAGCTTGATTTCTACCGCTGTAAAGCAGCCCCAGGACAACGTTTTTGCCGGTATTATATTCAACGTGGCTCTCCCTCTGTGGGGGCCCTCTGAGCTGCACTGAAAGAATCCCTGAGCCTACAGAGCCCCCTGGCGGCTCTTACCTCTCATCTCTCTATTGGGACGCAAGGTACACTGTAGGTCCAGCCTGACAGAAAGAACAGAAAAACCGGTCAACTTGGGAGACACTTGGACGATACAAATTCACTTAGGCCTGACTAAGTCATTAAGCGGGTAATGCTAGGCACGGCATGCCAAAGACCCCGCCTGCAACGAAGTGTCATCATAGAAAGGCCCCGTGTGGCCGAAAGTCTCCAGTAGTCAGTCAGAGAGTGCCGGTGAATGCGCTGTGGGGTCAAGTTGGAAACTGGAGCATGTGGGAGAAGCCCGACTCTCCCCCTTTGAAAAGCAACTTCAGTGCAGCTTCCAAGCTGCCTGAACACCACACCACCAGGACACTGTTCACTCCACGGATGCCTCTGAGGAGCAGTGAGCTTTTGCAAAAGAAACCAGGCGCTTGCGGTTCCTTCCTGGGAGCTCAGCCCAGAGCATACTGTAGCTAAAGTGCCAACTAAATGTGACCTCCAGTCACGAAGTAAGGTGCACATTTTCCCATTACCAGAGGCAGGGGTGCACCAGGTTCCAGGAAGTCTCAGTCAATGGACGGCTTTAGCTTTAGTATGCCTCACAGCGCTCAAGCCTCTCACGGGGGCACTTCTTTCCAAGGATGTGCACCGTGTACCAAAAGCCTTCTGAGCACAATCAAGGGAGACACGGCTCGGGGACCATCCCTCACTATGCAGGTGAAAGGGCCGGGAACTAATCTGTTCTCTATGGCTAGCGTTCCACAGCTTGGAAACAGCCCCAGGAGCACGGTTCTTGGGCAGGCTTTCTTTCCATGCGGGTCTGCCTCGTTGAGGACACCTAAGCTGCCCTGAAAGAAACCACCGGGGCTCCAATCCACTTTGGGGACTCGTGCTCGACGTCTCTCTAAGTGAGGCGGAAAGTAGACTTTAGGTCCAGCCCGAAATGAAGTCGAGATTTACTAGTCGAGCCTTGCTAGGCATTTGGAACATGCAAAGTCACCTACGCCTCCTGAGGGCATTTCGAGGATTAGGCCACTCAGCACATGCAGAACACACTGCATCCCAAAGTTTCATCGCAGAAGGCCGAATTGTGCTCCAAGGGCCTCCTTTGGCTTGTCAGAGAAGAGAGGTCTCTGTGCTGGGTGATCCGGTGTGTAAGTGAGAAGCCTGGAGTAAGGCAGTATTTTCCCCCATTTGAAAGGCAGATAGCGGCGGCCTCAAGGCTGACTGAAAGACAGTGCTGTTACCCGTCTTCTAGTCACTGCTAGGAATGCCTCAGTGAAGAAAGTGAGTTTTCTCCTACGAATCCAGGTGGTCGCCAGTGCCTTGCTGGGAGCTCATCCCACGGCTTGCCCTAGCTAAAGTGCCAAGTAAACGCGACCCCAGGCCTCAAGGTAAGCACGAGTGTTTCCTCTCAGCAAAGCTTGCTGGGCAGCCATCTCCACGAACCCTGACTCGATGGAGTGCTTTAACTCCTCTACGGCTCTCCGGAGGCCTCAGAGAGTCGCGTATGAATTCCCTTCTGAGGGAGAGCGTGTGTGCCGTGAGTCCCCCGTTTGTCTTCCGAGCAACACAGCGCAGAACAGGCTGTTGGGGTCAACCCTTTCTATGCAGAGGGAAGGGCAATGAACTGATCCTCGCTTGCCTAGCTTGATTTCTACCGCTGTAAAGCAGCCCCAGGACAACGTTTTTGCCGGTATTATATTCAACGTGGCTCTCCCTCTGTGGGGGCCCTCTGAGCTGCACTGAAAGAATCCCTGAGCCTACAGAGCCCCCTGGCGGCTCTTACCTCTCATCTCTCTATTGGGACGCAAGGTACACTGTAGGTCCAGCCTGACAGAAAGAACAGAAAAACCGGTCAACTTGGGAGACATTTGGACGATACAAATTCACTTAGGCCTGACTAAGTCATTAAGCGGGTAATGCTAGGCACGGCATGCCAAAGACCCCGCCTGCAACGAAGTGTCATCATAGAAAGGCCCCGTGTGGCCGAAAGTCTCCAGTAGTCAGTCAGAGAGTGCCGGTGAATGCGCTGTGGGGTCAAGTTGGAAACTGGAGCATGTGGGAGAAGCCCGACTCTCCCCCTTTGAAAAGCAACTTCAGTGCAGCTTCCAAGCTGCCTGAACACCACACCACCAGGACACTGTTCACTCCACGGATGCCTCTGAGGAGCAGTGAGCTTTTGCAAAAGAAACCAGGCGCTTGCGGTTCCTTCCTGGGAGCTCAGCCCAGAGCATACTGTAGCTAAAGTGCCAACTAAATGTGACCTCCAGTCACGAAGTAAGGTGCACATTTTCCCATTACCAGAGGCAGGGGTGCACCAGGTTCCAGGAAGTCTCAGTCAATGGACGGCTTTAGCTTTAGTATGCCTCACAGCGCTCAAGCCTCTCACGGGGGCACTTCTTTCCAAGGATGTGCACCGTGTACCAAAAGCCTTCTGAGCACAATCAAGGGAGACACGGCTCGGGGACCATCCCTCACTATGCAGGTGAAAGGGCCGGGAACTAATCTGTTCTCTATGGCTAGCGTTCCACAGCTTGGAAACAGCCCCAGGAGCACGGTTCTTGGGCAGGCTTTCTTTCCATGCGGGTCTGCCTCGTTGAGGACACCTAAGCTGCCCTGAAAGAAACCACCGGGGCTCCAATCCACTTTGGGGACTCGTGCTCGACGTCTCTCTAAGTGAGGCGGAAAGTAGACTTTAGGTCCAGCCCGAAATGAAGTCGAGATTTACTAGTCGAGCCTTGCTAGGCATTTGGAACATGCAAAGTCACCTACGCCTCCTGAGGGCATTTCGAGGATTAGGCCACTCAGCACATGCAGAACACACTGCATCCCAAAGTTTCATCGCAGAAGGCCGAATTGTGCTCCAAGGGCCTCCTTTGGCTTGTCAGAGAAGAGAGGTCTCTGTGCTGGGTGATCCGGTGTGTAAGTGAGAAGCCTGGAGTAAGGCAGTATTTTCCCCCATTTGAAAGGCAGATAGCGGCGGCCTCAAGGCTGACTGAAAGACAGTGCTGTTACCCGTCTTCTAGTCACTGCTAGGAATGCCTCAGTGAAGAAAGTGAGTTTTCTCCTACGAATCCAGGTGGTCGCCAGTGCCTTGCTGGGAGCTCATCCCACGGCTTGCCCTAGCTAAAGTGCCAAGTAAACGCGACCCCAGGCCTCAAGGTAAGCACGAGTGTTTCCTCTCAGCAAAGCTTGCTGGGCAGCCATCTCCACGAACCCTGACTCGATGGAGTGCTTTAACTCCTCTACGGCTCTCCGGAGGCCTCAGAGAGTCGCGTATGAATTCCCTTCTGAGGGAGAGCGTGTGTGCCGTGAGTCCCCCGTTTGTCTTCCGAGCAACACAGCGCAGAACAGGCTGTTGGGGTCAACCCTTTCTATGCAGAGGGAAGGGCAATGAACTGATCCTCGCTTGCCTAGCTTGATTTCTACCGCTGTAAAGCAGCCCCAGGACAACGTTTTTGCCGGTATTATATTCAACGTGGCTCTCCCTCTGTGGGGGCCCTCTGAGCTGCACTGAAAGAATCCCTGAGCCTACAGAGCCCCCTGGCGGCTCTTACCTCTCATCTCTCTATTGGGACGCAAGGTACACTGTAGGTCCAGCCTGACAGAAAGAACAGAAAAACCGGTCAACTTGGGAGACATTTGGACGATACAAATTCACTTAGGCCTGACTAAGTCATTAAGCGGGTAATGCTAGGCACGGCATGCCAAAGACCCCGCCTGCAACGAAGTGTCATCATAGAAAGGCCCCGTGTGGCCGAAAGTCTCCAGTAGTCAGTCAGAGAGTGCCGGTGAATGCGCTGTGGGGTCAAGTTGGAAACTGGAGCATGTGGGAGAAGCCCGACTCTCCCCCTTTGAAAAGCAACTTCAGTGCAGCTTCCAAGCTGCCTGAACACCACACCACCAGGACACTGTTCACTCCACGGATGCCTCTGAGGAGCAGTGAGCTTTTGCAAAAGAAACCAGGCGCTTGCGGTTCCTTCCTGGGAGCTCAGCCCAGAGCATACTGTAGCTAAAGTGCCAACTAAATGTGACCTCCAGTCACGAAGTAAGGTGCACATTTTCCCATTACCAGAGGCAGGGGTGCACCAGGTTCCAGGAAGTCTCAGTCAATGGACGGCTTTAGCTTTAGTATGCCTCACAGCGCTCAAGCCTCTCACGGGGGCACTTCTTTCCAAGGATGTGCACCGTGTACCAAAAGCCTTCTGAGCACAATCAAGGGAGACACGGCTCGGGGACCATCCCTCACTATGCAGGTGAAAGGGCCGGGAACTAATCTGTTCTCTATGGCTAGCGTTCCACAGCTTGGAAACAGCCCCAGGAGCACGGTTCTTGGGCAGGCTTTCTTTCCATGCGGGTCTGCCTCGTTGAGGACACCTAAGCTGCCCTGAAAGAAACCACCGGGGCTCCAATCCACTTTGGGGACTCGTGCTCGACGTCTCTCTAAGTGAGGCGGAAAGTAGACTTTAGGTCCAGCCCGAAATGAAGTCGAGATTTACTAGTCGAGCCTTGCTAGGCATTTGGAACATGCAAAGTCACCTACGCCTCCTGAGGGCATTTCGAGGATTAGGCCACTCAGCACATGCAGAACACACTGCATCCCAAAGTTTCATCGCAGAAGGCCGAATTGTGCTCCAAGGGCCTCCTTTGGCTTGTCAGAGAAGAGAGGTCTCTGTGCTGGGTGATCCGGTGTGTAAGTGAGAAGCCTGGAGTAAGGCAGTATTTTCCCCCATTTGAAAGGCAGATAGCGGCGGCCTCAAGGCTGACTGAAAGACAGTGCTGTTACCCGTCTTCTAGTCACTGCTAGGAATGCCTCAGTGAAGAAAGTGAGTTTTCTCCTACGAATCCAGGTGGTCGCCAGTGCCTTGCTGGGAGCTCATCCCACGGCTTGCCCTAGCTAAAGTGCCAAGTAAACGCGACCCCAGGCCTCAAGGTAAGCACGAGTGTTTCCTCTCAGCAAAGCTTGCTGGGCAGCCATCTCCACGAACCCTGACTCGATGGAGTGCTTTAACTCCTCTACGGCTCTCCGGAGGCCTCAGAGAGTCGCGTATGAATTCCCTTCTGAGGGAGAGCGTGTGTGCCGTGAGTCCCCCGTTTGTCTTCCGAGCAACACAGCGCAGAACAGGCTGTTGGGGTCAACCCTTTCTATGCAGAGGGAAGGGCAATGAACTGATCCTCGCTTGCCTAGCTTGATTTCTACCGCTGTAAAGCAGCCCCAGGACAACGTTTTTGCCGGTATTATATTCAACGTGGCTCTCCCTCTGTGGGGGCCCTCTGAGCTGCACTGAAAGAATCCCTGAGCCTACAGAGCCCCCTGGCGGCTCTTACCTCTCATCTCTCTATTGGGACGCAAGGTACACTGTAGGTCCAGCCTGACAGAAAGAACAGAAAAACCGGTCAACTTGGGAGACATTTGGACGATACAAATTCACTTAGGCCTGACTAAGTCATTAAGCGGGTAATGCTAGGCACGGCATGCCAAAGACCCCGCCTGCAACGAAGTGTCATCATAGAAAGGCCCCGTGTGGCCGAAAGTCTCCAGTAGTCAGTCAGAGAGTGCCGGTGAATGCGCTGTGGGGTCAAGTTGGAAACTGGAGCATGTGGGAGAAGCCCGACTCTCCCCCTTTGAAAAGCAACTTCAGTGCAGCTTCCAAGCTGCCTGAACACCACACCACCAGGACACTGTTCACTCCACGGATGCCTCTGAGGAGCAGTGAGCTTTTGCAAAAGAAACCAGGCGCTTGCGGTTCCTTCCTGGGAGCTCAGCCCAGAGCATACTGTAGCTAAAGTGCCAACTAAATGTGACCTCCAGTCACGAAGTAAGGTGCACATTTTCCCATTACCAGAGGCAGGGGTGCACCAGGTTCCAGGAAGTCTCAGTCAATGGACGGCTTTAGCTTTAGTATGCCTCACAGCGCTCAAGCCTCTCACGGGGGCACTTCTTTCCAAGGATGTGCACCGTGTACCAAAAGCCTTCTGAGCACAATCAAGGGAGACACGGCTCGGGGACCATCCCTCACTATGCAGGTGAAAGGGCCGGGAACTAATCTGTTCTCTATGGCTAGCGTTCCACAGCTTGGAAACAGCCCCAGGAGCACGGTTCTTGGGCAGGCTTTCTTTCCATGCGGGTCTGCCTCGTTGAGGACACCTAAGCTGCCCTGAAAGAAACCACCGGGGCTCCAATCCACTTTGGGGACTCGTGCTCGACGTCTCTCTAAGTGAGGCGGAAAGTAGACTTTAGGTCCAGCCCGAAATGAAGTCGAGATTTACTAGTCGAGCCTTGCTAGGCATTTGGAACATGCAAAGTCACCTACGCCTCCTGAGGGCATTTCGAGGATTAGGCCACTCAGCACATGCAGAACACACTGCATCCCAAAGTTTCATCGCAGAAGGCCGAATTGTGCTCCAAGGGCCTCCTTTGGCTTGTCAGAGAAGAGAGGTCTCTGTGCTGGGTGATCCGGTGTGTAAGTGAGAAGCCTGGAGTAAGGCAGTATTTTCCCCCATTTGAAAGGCAGATAGCGGCGGCCTCAAGGCTGACTGAAAGACAGTGCTGTTACCCGTCTTCTAGTCACTGCTAGGAATGCCTCAGTGAAGAAAGTGAGTTTTCTCCTACGAATCCAGGTGGTCGCCAGTGCCTTGCTGGGAGCTCATCCCACGGCTTGCCCTAGCTAAAGTGCCAAGTAAACGCGACCCCAGGCCTCAAGGTAAGCACGAGTGTTTCCTCTCAGCAAAGCTTGCTGGGCAGCCATCTCCACGAACCCTGACTCGATGGAGTGCTTTAACTCCTCTACGGCTCTCCGGAGGCCTCAGAGAGTCGCGTATGAATTCCCTTCTGAGGGAGAGCGTGTGTGCCGTGAGTCCCCCGTTTGTCTTCCGAGCAACACAGCGCAGAACAGGCTGTTGGGGTCAACCCTTTCTATGCAGAGGGAAGGGCAATGAACTGATCCTCGCTTGCCTAGCTTGATTTCTACCGCTGTAAAGCAGCCCCAGGACAACGTTTTTGCCGGTATTATATTCAACGTGGCTCTCCCTCTGTGGGGGCCCTCTGAGCTGCACTGAAAGAATCCCTGAGCCTACAGAGCCCCCTGGCGGCTCTTACCTCTCATCTCTCTATTGGGACGCAAGGTACACTGTAGGTCCAGCCTGACAGAAAGAACAGAAAAACCGGTCAACTTGGGAGACATTTGGACGATACAAATTCACTTAGGCCTGACTAAGTCATTAAGCGGGTAATGCTAGGCACGGCATGCCAAAGACCCCGCCTGCAACGAAGTGTCATCATAGAAAGGCCCCGTGTGGCCGAAAGTCTCCAGTAGTCAGTCAGAGAGTGCCGGTGAATGCGCTGTGGGGTCAAGTTGGAAACTGGAGCATGTGGGAGAAGCCCGACTCTCCCCCTTTGAAAAGCAACTTCAGTGCAGCTTCCAAGCTGCCTGAACACCACACCACCAGGACACTGTTCACTCCACGGATGCCTCTGAGGAGCAGTGAGCTTTTGCAAAAGAAACCAGGCGCTTGCGGTTCCTTCCTGGGAGCTCAGCCCAGAGCATACTGTAGCTAAAGTGCCAACTAAATGTGACCTCCAGTCACGAAGTAAGGTGCACATTTTCCCATTACCAGAGGCAGGGGTGCACCAGGTTCCAGGAAGTCTCAGTCAATGGACGGCTTTAGCTTTAGTATGCCTCACAGCGCTCAAGCCTCTCACGGGGGCACTTCTTTCCAAGGATGTGCACCGTGTACCAAAAGCCTTCTGAGCACAATCAAGGGAGACACGGCTCGGGGACCATCCCTCACTATGCAGGTGAAAGGGCCGGGAACTAATCTGTTCTCTATGGCTAGCGTTCCACAGCTTGGAAACAGCCCCAGGAGCACGGTTCTTGGGCAGGCTTTCTTTCCATGCGGGTCTGCCTCGTTGAGGACACCTAAGCTGCCCTGAAAGAAACCACCGGGGCTCCAATCCACTTTGGGGACTCGTGCTCGACGTCTCTCTAAGTGAGGCGGAAAGTAGACTTTAGGTCCAGCCCGAAATGAAGTCGAGATTTACTAGTCGAGCCTTGCTAGGCATTTGGAACATGCAAAGTCACCTACGCCTCCTGAGGGCATTTCGAGGATTAGGCCACTCAGCACATGCAGAACACACTGCATCCCAAAGTTTCATCGCAGAAGGCCGAATTGTGCTCCAAGGGCCTCCTTTGGCTTGTCAGAGAAGAGAGGTCTCTGTGCTGGGTGATCCGGTGTGTAAGTGAGAAGCCTGGAGTAAGGCAGTATTTTCCCCCATTTGAAAGGCAGATAGCGGCGGCCTCAAGGCTGACTGAAAGACAGTGCTGTTACCCGTCTTCTAGTCACTGCTAGGAATGCCTCAGTGAAGAAAGTGAGTTTTCTCCTACGAATCCAGGTGGTCGCCAGTGCCTTGCTGGGAGCTCATCCCACGGCTTGCCCTAGCTAAAGTGCCAAGTAAACGCGACCCCAGGCCTCAAGGTAAGCACGAGTGTTTCCTCTCAGCAAAGCTTGCTGGGCAGCCATCTCCACGAACCCTGACTCGATGGAGTGCTTTAACTCCTCTACGGCTCTCCGGAGGCCTCAGAGAGTCGCGTATGAATTCCCTTCTGAGGGAGAGCGTGTGTGCCGTGAGTCCCCCGTTTGTCTTCCGAGCAACACAGCGCAGAACAGGCTGTTGGGGTCAACCCTTTCTATGCAGAGGGAAGGGCAATGAACTGATCCTCGCTTGCCTAGCTTGATTTCTACCGCTGTAAAGCAGCCCCAGGACAACGTTTTTGCCGGTATTATATTCAACGTGGCTCTCCCTCTGTGGGGGCCCTCTGAGCTGCACTGAAAGAATCCCTGAGCCTACAGAGCCCCCTGGCGGCTCTTACCTCTCATCTCTCTATTGGGACGCAAGGTACACTGTAGGTCCAGCCTGACAGAAAGAACAGAAAAACCGGTCAACTTGGGAGACACTTGGACGATACAAATTCACTTAGGCCTGACTAAGTCATTAAGCGGGTAATGCTAGGCACGGCATGCCAAAGACCCCGCCTGCAACGAAGTGTCATCATAGAAAGGCCCCGTGTGGCCGAAAGTCTCCAGTAGTCAGTCAGAGAGTGCCGGTGAATGCGCTGTGGGGTCAAGTTGGAAACTGGAGCATGTGGGAGAAGCCCGACTCTCCCCCTTTGAAAAGCAACTTCAGTGCAGCTTCCAAGCTGCCTGAACACCACACCACCAGGACACTGTTCACTCCACGGATGCCTCTGAGGAGCAGTGAGCTTTTGCAAAAGAAACCAGGCGCTTGCGGTTCCTTCCTGGGAGCTCAGCCCAGAGCATACTGTAGCTAAAGTGCCAACTAAATGTGACCTCCAGTCACGAAGTAAGGTGCACATTTTCCCATTACCAGAGGCAGGGGTGCACCAGTTTCCAGGAAGTCTCAGTCAATGGACGGCTTTAGCTTTAGTATGCCTCACAGCGCTCAAGCCTCTCACGGGGGCACTTCTTTCCAAGGATGTGCACCGTGTACCAAAAGCCTTCTGAGCACAATCAAGGGAGACACGGCTCGGGGACCATCCCTCACTATGCAGGTGAAAGGGCCGGGAACTAATCTGTTCTCTATGGCTAGCGTTCCACAGCTTGGAAACAGCCCCAGGAGCACGGTTCTTGGGCAGGCTTTCTTTCCATGCGGGTCTGCCTCGTTGAGGACACCTAAGCTGCCCTGAAAGAAACCACCGGGGCTCCAATCCACTTTGGGGACTCGTGCTCGACGTCTCTCTAAGTGAGGCGGAAAGTAGACTTTAGGTCCAGCCCGAAATGAAGTCGAGATTTACTAGTCGAGCCTTGCTAGGCATTTGGAACATGCAAAGTCACCTACGCCTCCTGAGGGCATTTCGAGGATTAGGCCACTCAGCACATGCAGAACACACTGCATCCCAAAGTTTCATCGCAGAAGGCCGAATTGTGCTCCAAGGGCCTCCTTTGGCTTGTCAGAGAAGAGAGGTCTCTGTGCTGGGTGATCCGGTGTGTAAGTGAGAAGCCTGGAGTAAGGCAGTATTTTCCCCCATTTGAAAGGCAGATAGCGGCGGCCTCAAGGCTGACTGAAAGACAGTGCTGTTACCCGTCTTCTAGTCACTGCTAGGAATGCCTCAGTGAAGAAAGTGAGTTTTCTCCTACGAATCCAGGTGGTCGCCAGTGCCTTGCTGGGAGCTCATCCCACGGCTTGCCCTAGCTAAAGTGCCAAGTAAACGCGACCCCAGGCCTCAAGGTAAGCACGAGTGTTTCCTCTCAGCAAAGCTTGCTGGGCAGCCATCTCCACGAACCCTGACTCGATGGAGTGCTTTAACTCCTCTACGGCTCTCCGGAGGCCTCAGAGAGTCGCGTATGAATTCCCTTCTGAGGGAGAGCGTGTGTGCCGTGAGTCCCCCGTTTGTCTTCCGAGCAACACAGCGCAGAACAGGCTGTTGGGGTCAACCCTTTCTATGCAGAGGGAAGGGCAATGAACTGATCCTCGCTTGCCTAGCTTGATTTCTACCGCTGTAAAGCAGCCCCAGGACAACGTTTTTGCCGGTATTATATTCAACGTGGCTCTCCCTCTGTGGGGGCCCTCTGAGCTGCACTGAAAGAATCCCTGAGCCTACAGAGCCCCCTGGCGGCTCTTACCTCTCATCTCTCTATTGGGACGCAAGGTACACTGTAGGTCCAGCCTGACAGAAAGAACAGAAAAACCGGTCAACTTGGGAGACACTTGGACGATACAAATTCACTTAGGCCTGACTAAGTCATTAAGCGGGTAATGCTAGGCACGGCATGCCAAAGACCCCGCCTGCAACGAAGTGTCATCATAGAAAGGCCCCGTGTGGCCGAAAGTCTCCAGTAGTCAGTCAGAGAGTGCCGGTGAATGCGCTGTGGGGTCAAGTTGGAAACTGGAGCATGTGGGAGAAGCCCGACTCTCCCCCTTTGAAAAGCAACTTCAGTGCAGCTTCCAAGCTGCCTGAACACCACACCACCAGGACACTGTTCACTCCACGGATGCCTCTGAGGAGCAGTGAGCTTTTGCAAAAGAAACCAGGCGCTTGCGGTTCCTTCCTGGGAGCTCAGCCCAGAGCATACTGTAGCTAAAGTGCCAACTAAATGTGACCTCCAGTCACGAAGTAAGGTGCACATTTTCCCATTACCAGAGGCAGGGGTGCACCAGTTTCCAGGAAGTCTCAGTCAATGGACGGCTTTAGCTTTAGTATGCCTCACAGCGCTCAAGCCTCTCACGGGGGCACTTCTTTCCAAGGATGTGCACCGTGTACCAAAAGCCTTCTGAGCACAATCAAGGGAGACACGGCTCGGGGACCATCCCTCACTATGCAGGTGAAAGGGCCGGGAACTAATCTGTTCTCTATGGCTAGCGTTCCACAGCTTGGAAACAGCCCCAGGAGCACGGTTCTTGGGCAGGCTTTCTTTCCATGCGGGTCTGCCTCGTTGAGGACACCTAAGCTGCCCTGAAAGAAACCACCGGGGCTCCAATCCACTTTGGGGACTCGTGCTCGACGTCTCTCTAAGTGAGGCGGAAAGTAGACTTTAGGTCCAGCCCGAAATGAAGTCGAGATTTACTAGTCGAGCCTTGCTAGGCATTTGGAACATGCAAAGTCACCTACGCCTCCTGAGGGCATTTCGAGGATTAGGCCACTCAGCACATGCAGAACACACTGCATCCCAAAGTTTCATCGCAGAAGGCCGAATTGTGCTCCAAGGGCCTCCTTTGGCTTGTCAGAGAAGAGAGGTCTCTGTGCTGGGTGATCCGGTGTGTAAGTGAGAAGCCTGGAGTAAGGCAGTATTTTCCCCCATTTGAAAGGCAGATAGCGGCGGCCTCAAGGCTGACTGAAAGACAGTGCTGTTACCCGTCTTCTAGTCACTGCTAGGAATGCCTCAGTGAAGAAAGTGAGTTTTCTCCTACGAATCCAGGTGGTCGCCAGTGCCTTGCTGGGAGCTCATCCCACGGCTTGCCCTAGCTAAAGTGCCAAGTAAACGCGACCCCAGGCCTCAAGGTAAGCACGAGTGTTTCCTCTCAGCAAAGCTTGCTGGGCAGCCATCTCCACGAACCCTGACTCGATGGAGTGCTTTAACTCCTCTACGGCTCTCCGGAGGCCTCAGAGAGTCGCGTATGAATTCCCTTCTGAGGGAGAGCGTGTGTGCCGTGAGTCCCCCGTTTGTCTTCCGAGCAACACAGCGCAGAACAGGCTGTTGGGGTCAACCCTTTCTATGCAGAGGGAAGGGCAATGAACTGATCCTCGCTTGCCTAGCTTGATTTCTACCGCTGTAAAGCAGCCCCAGGACAACGTTTTTGCCGGTATTATATTCAACGTGGCTCTCCCTCTGTGGGGGCCCTCTGAGCTGCACTGAAAGAATCCCTGAGCCTACAGAGCCCCCTGGCGGCTCTTACCTCTCATCTCTCTATTGGGACGCAAGGTACACTGTAGGTCCAGCCTGACAGAAAGAACAGAAAAACCGGTCAACTTGGGAGACACTTGGACGATACAAATTCACTTAGGCCTGACTAAGTCATTAAGCGGGTAATGCTAGGCACGGCATGCCAAAGACCCCGCCTGCAACGAAGTGTCATCATAGAAAGGCCCCGTGTGGCCGAAAGTCTCCAGTAGTCAGTCAGAGAGTGCCGGTGAATGCGCTGTGGGGTCAAGTTGGAAACTGGAGCATGTGGGAGAAGCCCGACTCTCCCCCTTTGAAAAGCAACTTCAGTGCAGCTTCCAAGCTGCCTGAACACCACACCACCAGGACACTGTTCACTCCACGGATGCCTCTGAGGAGCAGTGAGCTTTTGCAAAAGAAACCAGGCGCTTGCGGTTCCTTCCTGGGAGCTCAGCCCAGAGCATACTGTAGCTAAAGTGCCAACTAAATGTGACCTCCAGTCACGAAGTAAGGTGCACATTTTCCCATTACCAGAGGCAGGGGTGCACCAGGTTCCAGGAAGTCTCAGTCAATGGACGGCTTTAGCTTTAGTATGCCTCACAGCGCTCAAGCCTCTCACGGGGGCACTTCTTTCCAAGGATGTGCACCGTGTACCAAAAGCCTTCTGAGCACAATCAAGGGAGACACGGCTCGGGGACCATCCCTCACTATGCAGGTGAAAGGGCCGGGAACTAATCTGTTCTCTATGGCTAGCGTTCCACAGCTTGGAAACAGCCCCAGGAGCACGGTTCTTGGGCAGGCTTTCTTTCCATGCGGGTCTGCCTCGTTGAGGACACCTAAGCTGCCCTGAAAGAAACCACCGGGGCTCCAATCCACTTTGGGGACTCGTGCTCGACGTCTCTCTAAGTGAGGCGGAAAGTAGACTTTAGGTCCAGCCCGAAATGAAGTCGAGATTTACTAGTCGAGCCTTGCTAGGCATTTGGAACATGCAAAGTCACCTACGCCTCCTGAGGGCATTTCGAGGATTAGGCCACTCAGCACATGCAGAACACACTGCATCCCAAAGTTTCATCGCAGAAGGCCGAATTGTGCTCCAAGGGCCTCCTTTGGCTTGTCAGAGAAGAGAGGTCTCTGTGCTGGGTGATCCGGTGTGTAAGTGAGAAGCCTGGAGTAAGGCAGTATTTTCCCCCATTTGAAAGGCAGATAGCGGCGGCCTCAAGGCTGACTGAAAGACAGTGCTGTTACCCGTCTTCTAGTCACTGCTAGGAATGCCTCAGTGAAGAAAGTGAGTTTTCTCCTACGAATCCAGGTGGTCGCCAGTGCCTTGCTGGGAGCTCATCCCACGGCTTGCCCTAGCTAAAGTGCCAAGTAAACGCGACCCCAGGCCTCAAGGTAAGCACGAGTGTTTCCTCTCAGCAAAGCTTGCTGGGCAGCCATCTCCACGAACCCTGACTCGATGGAGTGCTTTAACTCCTCTACGGCTCTCCGGAGGCCTCAGAGAGTCGCGTATGAATTCCCTTCTGAGGGAGAGCGTGTGTGCCGTGAGTCCCCCGTTTGTCTTCCGAGCAACACAGCGCAGAACAGGCTGTTGGGGTCAACCCTTTCTATGCAGAGGGAAGGGCAATGAACTGATCCTCGCTTGCCTAGCTTGATTTCTACCGCTGTAAAGCAGCCCCAGGACAACGTTTTTGCCGGTATTATATTCAACGTGGCTCTCCCTCTGTGGGGGCCCTCTGAGCTGCACTGAAAGAATCCCTGAGCCTACAGAGCCCCCTGGCGGCTCTTACCTCTCATCTCTCTATTGGGACGCAAGGTACACTGTAGGTCCAGCCTGACAGAAAGAACAGAAAAACCGGTCAACTTGGGAGACACTTGGACGATACAAATTCACTTAGGCCTGACTAAGTCATTAAGCGGGTAATGCTAGGCACGGCATGCCAAAGACCCCGCCTGCAACGAAGTGTCATCATAGAAAGGCCCCGTGTGGCCGAAAGTCTCCAGTAGTCAGTCAGAGAGTGCCGGTGAATGCGCTGTGGGGTCAAGTTGGAAACTGGAGCATGTGGGAGAAGCCCGACTCTCCCCCTTTGAAAAGCAACTTCAGTGCAGCTTCCAAGCTGCCTGAACACCACACCACCAGGACACTGTTCACTCCACGGATGCCTCTGAGGAGCAGTGAGCTTTTGCAAAAGAAACCAGGCGCTTGCGGTTCCTTCCTGGGAGCTCAGCCCAGAGCATACTGTAGCTAAAGTGCCAACTAAATGTGACCTCCAGTCACGAAGTAAGGTGCACATTTTCCCATTACCAGAGGCAGGGGTGCACCAGGTTCCAGGAAGTCTCAGTCAATGGACGGCTTTAGCTTTAGTATGCCTCACAGCGCTCAAGCCTCTCACGGGGGCACTTCTTTCCAAGGATGTGCACCGTGTACCAAAAGCCTTCTGAGCACAATCAAGGGAGACACGGCTCGGGGACCATCCCTCACTATGCAGGTGAAAGGGCCGGGAACTAATCTGTTCTCTATGGCTAGCGTTCCACAGCTTGGAAACAGCCCCAGGAGCACGGTTCTTGGGCAGGCTTTCTTTCCATGCGGGTCTGCCTCGTTGAGGACACCTAAGCTGCCCTGAAAGAAACCACCGGGGCTCCAATCCACTTTGGGGACTCGTGCTCGACGTCTCTCTAAGTGAGGCGGAAAGTAGACTTTAGGTCCAGCCCGAAATGAAGTCGAGATTTACTAGTCGAGCCTTGCTAGGCATTTGGAACATGCAAAGTCACCTACGCCTCCTGAGGGCATTTCGAGGATTAGGCCACTCAGCACATGCAGAACACACTGCATCCCAAAGTTTCATCGCAGAAGGCCGAATTGTGCTCCAAGGGCCTCCTTTGGCTTGTCAGAGAAGAGAGGTCTCTGTGCTGGGTGATCCGGTGTGTAAGTGAGAAGCCTGGAGTAAGGCAGTATTTTCCCCCATTTGAAAGGCAGATAGCGGCGGCCTCAAGGCTGACTGAAAGACAGTGCTGTTACCCGTCTTCTAGTCACTGCTAGGAATGCCTCAGTGAAGAAAGTGAGTTTTCTCCTACGAATCCAGGTGGTCGCCAGTGCCTTGCTGGGAGCTCATCCCACGGCTTGCCCTAGCTAAAGTGCCAAGTAAACGCGACCCCAGGCCTCAAGGTAAGCACGAGTGTTTCCTCTCAGCAAAGCTTGCTGGGCAGCCATCTCCACGAACCCTGACTCGATGGAGTGCTTTAACTCCTCTACGGCTCTCCGGAGGCCTCAGAGAGTCGCGTATGAATTCCCTTCTGAGGGAGAGCGTGTGTGCCGTGAGTCCCCCGTTTGTCTTCCGAGCAACACAGCGCAGAACAGGCTGTTGGGGTCAACCCTTTCTATGCAGAGGGAAGGGCAATGAACTGATCCTCGCTTGCCTAGCTTGATTTCTACCGCTGTAAAGCAGCCCCAGGACAACGTTTTTGCCGGTATTATATTCAACGTGGCTCTCCCTCTGTGGGGGCCCTCTGAGCTGCACTGAAAGAATCCCTGAGCCTACAGAGCCCCCTGGCGGCTCTTACCTCTCATCTCTCTATTGGGACGCAAGGTACACTGTAGGTCCAGCCTGACAGAAAGAACAGAAAAACCGGTCAACTTGGGAGACACTTGGACGATACAAATTCACTTAGGCCTGACTAAGTCATTAAGCGGGTAATGCTAGGCACGGCATGCCAAAGACCCCGCCTGCAACGAAGTGTCATCATAGAAAGGCCCCGTGTGGCCGAAAGTCTCCAGTAGTCAGTCAGAGAGTGCCGGTGAATGCGCTGTGGGGTCAAGTTGGAAACTGGAGCATGTGGGAGAAGCCCGACTCTCCCCCTTTGAAAAGCAACTTCAGTGCAGCTTCCAAGCTGCCTGAACACCACACCACCAGGACACTGTTCACTCCACGGATGCCTCTGAGGAGCAGTGAGCTTTTGCAAAAGAAACCAGGCGCTTGCGGTTCCTTCCTGGGAGCTCAGCCCAGAGCATACTGTAGCTAAAGTGCCAACTAAATGTGACCTCCAGTCACGAAGTAAGGTGCACATTTTCCCATTACCAGAGGCAGGGGTGCACCAGGTTCCAGGAAGTCTCAGTCAATGGACGGCTTTAGCTTTAGTATGCCTCACAGCGCTCAAGCCTCTCACGGGGGCACTTCTTTCCAAGGATGTGCACCGTGTACCAAAAGCCTTCTGAGCACAATCAAGGGAGACACGGCTCGGGGACCATCCCTCACTATGCAGGTGAAAGGGCCGGGAACTAATCTGTTCTCTATGGCTAGCGTTCCACAGCTTGGAAACAGCCCCAGGAGCACGGTTCTTGGGCAGGCTTTCTTTCCATGCGGGTCTGCCTCGTTGAGGACACCTAAGCTGCCCTGAAAGAAACCACCGGGGCTCCAATCCACTTTGGGGACTCGTGCTCGACGTCTCTCTAAGTGAGGCGGAAAGTAGACTTTAGGTCCAGCCCGAAATGAAGTCGAGATTTACTAGTCGAGCCTTGCTAGGCATTTGGAACATGCAAAGTCACCTACGCCTCCTGAGGGCATTTCGAGGATTAGGCCACTCAGCACATGCAGAACACACTGCATCCCAAAGTTTCATCGCAGAAGGCCGAATTGTGCTCCAAGGGCCTCCTTTGGCTTGTCAGAGAAGAGAGGTCTCTGTGCTGGGTGATCCGGTGTGTAAGTGAGAAGCCTGGAGTAAGGCAGTATTTTCCCCCATTTGAAAGGCAGATAGCGGCGGCCTCAAGGCTGACTGAAAGACAGTGCTGTTACCCGTCTTCTAGTCACTGCTAGGAATGCCTCAGTGAAGAAAGTGAGTTTTCTCCTACGAATCCAGGTGGTCGCCAGTGCCTTGCTGGGAGCTCATCCCACGGCTTGCCCTAGCTAAAGTGCCAAGTAAACGCGACCCCAGGCCTCAAGGTAAGCACGAGTGTTTCCTCTCAGCAAAGCTTGCTGGGCAGCCATCTCCACGAACCCTGACTCGATGGAGTGCTTTAACTCCTCTACGGCTCTCCGGAGGCCTCAGAGAGTCGCGTATGAATTCCCTTCTGAGGGAGAGCGTGTGTGCCGTGAGTCCCCCGTTTGTCTTCCGAGCAACACAGCGCAGAACAGGCTGTTGGGGTCAACCCTTTCTATGCAGAGGGAAGGGCAATGAACTGATCCTCGCTTGCCTAGCTTGATTTCTACCGCTGTAAAGCAGCCCCAGGACAACGTTTTTGCCGGTATTATATTCAACGTGGCTCTCCCTCTGTGGGGGCCCTCTGAGCTGCACTGAAAGAATCCCTGAGCCTACAGAGCCCCCTGGCGGCTCTTACCTCTCATCTCTCTATTGGGACGCAAGGTACACTGTAGGTCCAGCCTGACAGAAAGAACAGAAAAACCGGTCAACTTGGGAGACACTTGGACGATACAAATTCACTTAGGCCTGACTAAGTCATTAAGCGGGTAATGCTAGGCACGGCATGCCAAAGACCCCGCCTGCAACGAAGTGTCATCATAGAAAGGCCCCGTGTGGCCGAAAGTCTCCAGTAGTCAGTCAGAGAGTGCCGGTGAATGCGCTGTGGGGTCAAGTTGGAAACTGGAGCATGTGGGAGAAGCCCGACTCTCCCCCTTTGAAAAGCAACTTCAGTGCAGCTTCCAAGCTGCCTGAACACCACACCACCAGGACACTGTTCACTCCACGGATGCCTCTGAGGAGCAGTGAGCTTTTGCAAAAGAAACCAGGCGCTTGCGGTTCCTTCCTGGGAGCTCAGCCCAGAGCATACTGTAGCTAAAGTGCCAACTAAATGTGACCTCCAGTCACGAAGTAAGGTGCACATTTTCCCATTACCAGAGGCAGGGGTGCACCAGGTTCCAGGAAGTCTCAGTCAATGGACGGCTTTAGCTTTAGTATGCCTCACAGCGCTCAAGCCTCTCACGGGGGCACTTCTTTCCAAGGATGTGCACCGTGTACCAAAAGCCTTCTGAGCACAATCAAGGGAGACACGGCTCGGGGACCATCCCTCACTATGCAGGTGAAAGGGCCGGGAACTAATCTGTTCTCTATGGCTAGCGTTCCACAGCTTGGAAACAGCCCCAGGAGCACGGTTCTTGGGCAGGCTTTCTTTCCATGCGGGTCTGCCTCGTTGAGGACACCTAAGCTGCCCTGAAAGAAACCACCGGGGCTCCAATCCACTTTGGGGACTCGTGCTCGACGTCTCTCTAAGTGAGGCGGAAAGTAGACTTTAGGTCCAGCCCGAAATGAAGTCGAGATTTACTAGTCGAGCCTTGCTAGGCATTTGGAACATGCAAAGTCACCTACGCCTCCTGAGGGCATTTCGAGGATTAGGCCACTCAGCACATGCAGAACACACTGCATCCCAAAGTTTCATCGCAGAAGGCCGAATTGTGCTCCAAGGGCCTCCTTTGGCTTGTCAGAGAAGAGAGGTCTCTGTGCTGGGTGATCCGGTGTGTAAGTGAGAAGCCTGGAGTAAGGCAGTATTTTCCCCCATTTGAAAGGCAGATAGCGGCGGCCTCAAGGCTGACTGAAAGACAGTGCTGTTACCCGTCTTCTAGTCACTGCTAGGAATGCCTCAGTGAAGAAAGTGAGTTTTCTCCTACGAATCCAGGTGGTCGCCAGTGCCTTGCTGGGAGCTCATCCCACGGCTTGCCCTAGCTAAAGTGCCAAGTAAACGCGACCCCAGGCCTCAAGGTAAGCACGAGTGTTTCCTCTCAGCAAAGCTTGCTGGGCAGCCATCTCCACGAACCCTGACTCGATGGAGTGCTTTAACTCCTCTACGGCTCTCCGGAGGCCTCAGAGAGTCGCGTATGAATTCCCTTCTGAGGGAGAGCGTGTGTGCCGTGAGTCCCCCGTTTGTCTTCCGAGCAACACAGCGCAGAACAGGCTGTTGGGGTCAACCCTTTCTATGCAGAGGGAAGGGCAATGAACTGATCCTCGCTTGCCTAGCTTGATTTCTACCGCTGTAAAGCAGCCCCAGGACAACGTTTTTGCCGGTATTATATTCAACGTGGCTCTCCCTCTGTGGGGGCCCTCTGAGCTGCACTGAAAGAATCCCTGAGCCTACAGAGCCCCCTGGCGGCTCTTACCTCTCATCTCTCTATTGGGACGCAAGGTACACTGTAGGTCCAGCCTGACAGAAAGAACAGAAAAACCGGTCAACTTGGGAGACATTTGGACGATACAAATTCACTTAGGCCTGACTAAGTCATTAAGCGGGTAATGCTAGGCACGGCATGCCAAAGACCCCGCCTGCAACGAAGTGTCATCATAGAAAGGCCCCGTGTGGCCGAAAGTCTCCAGTAGTCAGTCAGAGAGTGCCGGTGAATGCGCTGTGGGGTCAAGTTGGAAACTGGAGCATGTGGGAGAAGCCCGACTCTCCCCCTTTGAAAAGCAACTTCAGTGCAGCTTCCAAGCTGCCTAAACACCACACCACCAGGACACTGTTCACTCCACGGATGCCTCTGAGGAGCAGTGAGCTTTTGCAAAAGAAACCAGGCGCTTGCGGTTCCTTCCTGGGAGCTCAGCCCAGAGCATACTGTAGCTAAAGTGCCAACTAAATGTGACCTCCAGTCACGAAGTAAGGTGCACATTTTCCCATTACCAGAGGCAGGGGTGCACCAGGTTCCAGGAAGTCTCAGTCAATGGACGGCTTTAGCTTTAGTATGCCTCACAGCGCTCAAGCCTCTCACGGGGGCACTTCTTTCCAAGGATGTGCACCGTGTACCAAAAGCCTTCTGAGCACAATCAAGGGAGACACGGCTCGGGGACCATCCCTCACTATGCAGGTGAAAGGGCCGGGAACTAATCTGTTCTCTATGGCTAGCGTTCCACAGCTTGGAAACAGCCCCAGGAGCACGGTTCTTGGGCAGGCTTTCTTTCCATGCGGGTCTGCCTCGTTGAGGACACCTAAGCTGCCCTGAAAGAAACCACCGGGGCTCCAATCCACTTTGGGGACTCGTGCTCGACGTCTCTCTAAGTGAGGCGGAAAGTAGACTTTAGGTCCAGCCCGAAATGAAGTCGAGATTTACTAGTCGAGCCTTGCTAGGCATTTGGAACATGCAAAGTCACCTACGCCTCCTGAGGGCATTTCGAGGATTAGGCCACTCAGCACATGCAGAACACACTGCATCCCAAAGTTTCATCGCAGAAGGCCGAATTGTGCTCCAAGGGCCTCCTTTGGCTTGTCAGAGAAGAGAGGTCTCTGTGCTGGGTGATCCGGTGTGTAAGTGAGAAGCCTGGAGTAAGGCAGTATTTTCCCCCATTTGAAAGGCAGATAGCGGCGGCCTCAAGGCTGACTGAAAGACAGTGCTGTTACCCGTCTTCTAGTCACTGCTAGGAATGCCTCAGTGAAGAAAGTGAGTTTTCTCCTACGAATCCAGGT
>NW_028294599.1:0-75498 GCF_964341445.2 Mesoplodon mirus
TTTGCAACCTAAGGAGGAGGAGCGTGCGCGAGATCGACTATCTAGGATCCTTTCCTTTGAAAGTAAGACGTCATATGGCTTGTGGCTTTCAACCAGAAAGAATTTTGTAATGATTTTATTTGGCAATCAATGACGGAGTCACTGACCTATCTGTGAATAAATGAATAAAGATAGGTAGAGTCTCATGTGTAGATGGAAACGAATAACGCAGAAAATTATAAAATAGTTCTACAATTCTCAATTGATCTCAAAAAGAATCCTGAATGGTTACAATACACTACTTTCGTGGAGTGTTGCTATAGTTGAAAGTGTTCAAATGGCATTTGCAATACACCTGGTTTTAATTCTAATGGTGCGCGTGTAGCGTAGTAGTTAGAGGTGGCCTGCAATACGCTTTCCAACAATCCTTGGTTCGATCTCGTACCCAGGCACACTAAACCTTCCATTCCGCTGGAATCGGTATATTGGTACGAGACTTGGTTGAGAGGATAAACACACTGACGTGATAGATCGGTAGGCCACCGAAAGTCATTTTATTGGCAAATATATGCATTTATTAATCTCTACAATGCTTGATGAAGTCGAATGCATAGCGCGATACTGATCAGCACTGATTGATTGTCCTTTATTTTTCAAATAATAACAAAAACCACAACAATCTATCGTACTTGGCAAGAAAACGGAAATATCGATGAAAAAAAAAACATAAAAAAACCAAAGTGTGCATAGGATGAGACCGATGTCAAATAATATTGTGGTTTAATGAAACGAAGAAAAAACTCGAAAGAATCTAAAATGCCCAACTAATTTATGTGTGTAGGGTGGATACATATTAGAAAGGTATTTCTTCGCGATTCTTTTTATCCGTTTGCTAGCCTTAATAAAAGAACTAATTTACGTGGAAATTGTTTTGAAATTAGCAACATTGTCGCTTTTTAGATCCATGTTATATGGCTTTGGACAATTAGATCAAATTTGCCACACATTTTAAAAAGGGCAACCAGAAACAGTCAATTATTTTGTACAAAAATCCTCGACAAAATCTGGTACCTGTAACGCTGTAGATTCTCGACTAATAGATTTACGTAACCCTCACATACGAATCATTTCACATCGGATCTCTGGCTAACCGATTACCATTTTTTCGCAGGAATCTCGAAAGCTACTACTACTAAGAAGTCTTTAAAAACTAGACCGCTGCTGAAAACGTTTTCAGGAAAATCGTCGATTTCAAGACGTCAAAATGCTATGCGAACAAAAGAAAAGTGTCTCGTTGGTAGAATTAGTAGATTCCAACTGTTCCTTTTTTCAGAGTAGCCATGTTGTGTTTGATCAGGATTATATCATTTTAAAAGTAAATTATGACCTTTATAAATAAATCGTCTACAATCCATCGTTATTTTATCACCTGAGATTGTTTTCATGAGAGCAGCGATTTGAATCTTCCGATTTGTTAACAGACGAACTGCTCGACAACAATGTTACAAACCAAATTCAAGGTTTAAGGGCTTCGTTGGTCTGGTGCCGCATTGAACCAGTAAGGTTATTATGTTGTTAAATGGTTAGGAAAGTGTAATCTTCTGGAATTTACTAAAGAGACATCTGGGTAAAAATATGAAGGATATTGATACTTATACTACTTCATAATTGAAAATTAAACAATTGTTGTTCAACCCTTAAGTAGTCGCCAGTTATGCGGATTTGAAGAAGCCAATTGGTCCTGAACAAGTCTGGTACCAATTCTCCAACCCGACTCCGGAGGGATGATAGGCTTAATGGTCCTCGTGTATGATCGAACCAATACTTTCTTTTGCTGAACAGTATCACTTCTAATGTGTTATCAATTCCTAATTTTAATAGTACTCTATGAAATTTAATGAATAAATTGAATGGATTCTGCTGCCTAGAATATAGCTTTTCGGTTCGCTTCCTTAACACAAAAACGCCATGTGTACCAAAATCGGTATACACCCCTTGAAAGATTCCCAGAGGTTTTCTTACCGCACTTCTTGAAATCACTAGAAAAGAAAATTCGACGTAAATCGTATGTCCGGAATAGCTCTTCGAAAACTGTTCTCTCTCCTAATAATTTATAAAAAACCTCCATTTAGAGCAGCTCAATTTGGGACAAGAGTGTATTGCTTTTTAAGAGAATATACACTACAGATTATGGCGAATGAGAAAACGCAGATATTCCCTTGTTTAGATATTGAGGTTCATTACCTTAGGACAGCTTTTCACTATGATGTAATAATAAATCAGTAATGATAAATGTTCTAACTTACTGTGTTTCTTTTCACGACAGTGAAATTATTGGAATAATTTGGATACATAACAGCATCATTGCAGTTCTTTGAGAATTCTTCTTCAGACTGTTCAGACATTAGGGGTGAGAAGATTTTCTGTTTGGAAACAATTATTAATTCTTATTACCACCAATTTTTATTGCTGGTTTAGACCCTTACTGTTCGAGAACATACATATATGCGATATTATAATACAGCCCATAAGATAGGTCCTTCTATGCAGTAAGTCCTCAGCCAAAGGAATACTTGTATACCAACACTATCGGTGTACAAATGCCTTCTCTTATTTAGAAATTCGTACATAAAGTACATCATTATGGAATGCACTACATCTGCACTAAAATTCAGTACATCCTGAATAACTTGTGAATTCTGAAGAACTTGGTTTTGTTCTTGGATCTCTTATGTGAGATGTACTGGTAGAAAGCTGTCACAATGAATTGTCACATTGTCATACATCAGCAAAATGGAGATTTGCCATCGGACATCCAAATCACTTTCTTGACATAAAAGGCCAATGACACAATGAGATGGCATGATGAATGTTTTAAAGTGAAATAAGCTTAAAATGAAAAGTACACACACCTTAGAAAACTTACTAGTACTTTCCTACTTTGGTAGTTCACTTTTTTCAGATAAATAGGTGGTGTTATTAAAAATTTTGCATCGTCCATGTAATGTATGTGTAAAACATGTAATGTATAATATTTTGTATTTGTATTACATTATTTTATTTATTTATATTTATTTATTATATTATTTTGCATTTGCCCTCAGGGCAGAGACGGTGATTGCATGATCTCAGGTACAGTGTACCTGATTTCTTGCAAACTTGCGGAGACGAATATATTGGCGAAACGGGAAGACCTCTTTGTGTCCGCATAGAAGAACACCTAGATGGAAAATTTAAAAGCAAAACGAGTACTCCACTAGGCACGCATAGGACACAAAGACACAACGGAGAGGATTTTGATGTTAAGGTTAATATTCTTGAGCAAGAAACTAGCATATCGACACGCAAAGTTCTTGAGGCATTTTGGTTTAATTTCAAAACTCAAACATTAACCGCAAGGAAGAGTGCCTCCTAATCACACGTGATTTCGCACAATATATCAGGTTGATCTTCTAGTCTGATAAAGGGGCACTCTAGAAGGAAGTATACCTCATTCCTCTTCCGCAGACACAACCTAGCGGTTGGTCGAAGGCAGAGAAGTGGTGAGTATTCTATGTTATTTACGCGGTTAGGACTTGGTTTTTGAGTTTCTCTGTTTGAGTTATTGACGTGTTTGGCTTGGTAGATCGCTGTCAGTCGACCTTTCCAGGCTCTGAAGAAGGCGATACGGCCGAAACGTCAGCCTCATAATAAACTTAACAACCTCGTGCTCGTTCAAAGAAGAACAATCAAGAAGTATAATTCCACAGTAAAAAATCGCTATCTCATGGAAAAACAATGACCATAAAAGGCGAAATCACTTTTTATTATACCAGAAACAATAAAATATCATCTGGTTGCCTCCTTTATGTACTAATTTTTTAAATCAAAACCTTTGTGTCACATGAAAATCTCTGCAGTCGTCATTCGGACTTTTAATCCTTGGCATAAAGCATTTAGGATTACTCGCATCCTTCAAAAGGTTGTTTTTTAAAGCCATCTTACATTTAACGTGCACTTATCTTAGCTAGGGAGAGTGTCACAAAAACTAACATATTTCACGTTTTCTACTCTTGCTCTTCTTTTTTTTTTAAAATGCGACGTGGTAAATGGATATACCTTATTTTTTATACTTAGTTTTCTAAGTATTGCTTATTTGTCCAAAATAATATTCCTTTTTGAAATTAAAAATAAGTGATCGAATATAAAAGAGTGATTTTTACATAAACGAATATAAAGAGTAAAGTGACGACACGGAGTATACAGTTCATATTCATTGGCATCAATGGATTCAAACTGTGAAAATCGAAAATTTCAGGGTTTACCATGTTATCTACACATGTCTATTCACTATGACCAGTCAACATCCGAAAACAGCATTCGATTTCCTCACCTACAATTGGACCATCCAACACTTGAAGAAATCAGCATCGAGCGGGTGAAAAGCGTCGAGAAAGCGTGCAAGAGACTTTTTCGAGTGCCTTCGGATTTAATGTAGTAATCATGTCGAGTGCCAAATATAGTTTAGTTTTCAAGCTGATATTTCCTTAAATATACCCCATTAAGAGATGCCATTAAGACACCATTTTGATACTGTGCTGGATTAGTGTTTTACTTAATTTGGGGTCAAAATTTAAAGATGAAAATTTGCCTAGATTTAAACACACCTATAATTTTGAATTTCATTTTTAACTACCTATTTCTGTTAATCGGTAGTGTTATTATCAATCGAAATAACCGCTAAGACACTGAGATATTTGCAAAAACTTCGGGGCGGTGCGAACTTCCAACCAGATGATTGCCCTTTCCGGGGGTCACCAGTTATCCATTACACCATCCGTGCCCCTCCCTTTGCCTTTCTCTCAGCGTGCTTTATTTTACTATACACCTATAACTGTTCCAAAGCAGCATTCCGTATATGTGAAGCTAGATTTAACATAAATATTGCTTACCAGCACTTCTTTCCGCTGTATACTTTTTCGTCAAAGAATGATAGCCAATAGAATAAATCTACTCACAAAGGTCTGAACTATTCGCACTTTTAACGTTAGCTTTCTTTCAACCTATCCTCAATAACGGATACTTCGCCGATCATGTTCGTATTTTAGCAATAAATATCCGATTTTGAGCAGAAAATTGAACACCACTACAACATCGTTAAAAAAATTAACTTTATCGGCCAAAGTGAAAGCCTTAATAAGTACTGAATTTTTTTTTAAACTGTACAAGTTTAGACATTCCATCCACGCAGAAGATAAGATTTTTTAGTCTGAAGTCGTCAAAGGCCTGTTTGGTCGCTTCTGAATTGATGTTTAGTGCGAATGAAGTTGTCCAGGATTTTGAAGTGGCAGTAATCCGTAATTCCCACTTTAAATTAGTAAACATGTCCAACTCCAACATGTCCTTCTACACTACCACTTGCAATTCGCGCTGCTAATAATTATGTAGTAGAAACCGTCTTTACCGATCTTTCATCAACATCCTATATTCCAATTTTTAGTACATTATAGCGACTTCTGCACACTAATTCTTGCCGTAGTAATTTTCCCAGGATTTTATGCGTTATGATTTCATGTGCTCAATAACATCCATGACAAGTGGCCGCAAAATTCTTCGAGCGTAATTTCGCACAAATGTGTTTCAGGGTTTTCTTCATGTGTCTTTTCTCTTGGTCATCATAAGGGTAGCTGCGATCCTTGTAATCCTCAAGCTGCTTTTCTCCATCAATAAACATTCCGAAACGAACGTTGTAACCATTGATCATTAGCAATTCTCTGACCAAATGCAGTTCAATGCAACCAGTTTCAACGATTTTGCGTCACTGTTCAATTGAAAGTTAAAAAAGTCAAATTTTGAAACGACATTATCTCAGTAGTCCAAATCAATGAAGGACAATCGACAAACCATTCGGCATTGGTCACTATCGTTGATTTTCTGAGCAATGCATCATGGATTCGACTTCAGGCATTGTAAAAGTGATTGAACGCAATGAGTTCCGGTTACCTGGCAATGTATGAAATCACTGGCCTTATCCTCCCAGACTAGTCTGGCACCAATTTCTCGTTACCAGAGGAAGGAAGGACTTGATTAGATCGGCTCTCAGATCAAACACTCAGATAGTGCTTATTCCATTGCACCTCTAACTACTACGCTACAGGTACGCACCCAGAATCAGTACAAGTTAGTATTAGAACAAGATCACTAAGAAAAATGGCGAAAAAAAACGTGAACTTTTCGCGTTGCGAAATTGGGCAATCTACTCTAAATAATCCAAATATTTCCTCAATCTTTTATAATTTTTTGCTGCATTACCTTTACAATCAGTTTTGTGGTTTATCAATTGATTGAAACCGTTTATGCTCATCTCTGACACAGTCGACTAATCTGTTCTCCACACCCCATGAGCACCAGGAGCACAATGATTTTTTTGTATGAGGCTTTTGTTTTCAATATCTGTGATAAAAGATATCCACGGCAGGCTTGCCAAGCTTTGTCATTGCAATGCAGGACCTAACAAAGGTGTAGCTTGTCAAGTTCCTCCTATTACAAGTCGGGTTTATTTATTGGAATCTACCTCACACGGTGTCCCATTTCTACCACCTCACTTCATTTCAGCTTCTGGTCAGTTGACATGCAAAATACAATCCATGCACATTGAGAAAAACTCATAGATTTATTCATGAGTATGGTTACCTGTATTTGAAAAATATAAATCATTCCGACAATTCAGAAGCCAAAAATCCATTTCTTCAGCGTTTCACTATCTACTAACGTAGTCGTTTTTGGCATAGTTCTAATAAGTTAGCCACCAACTATGTGTCTGGGATTAACTGAGTTGAATTTTTTCACATATCTCCGTGGAGTATTTTGAATTATGGACGAAGATTAGGGCGAAAAACAGGAGCAAAGTTGTTCTTCCATGATCCGACGTCAGATGTTCTGCGGGTCCCAGCACATCTCTTATTGGTTTCCTCGTATTCACCATCTACGAAGGTCCACGGATTTGTGTGTGGATTCGGCTTGAAAAAAATAGGAGAAAACGAGATCAAACTCGGGCGTTGTTGCAGAATAGAGTATTTAAAACAGCAATGAGGATTAGGCCAAGGAATGCACAGGGCGACATTTGTTTCAAAAAAATCGTAACGGCGAGTTCTACCTTGGAAAATATAAAAGTCGCTGTCATTCCCCTGCTACGGTCGAAGGAGCTGGGCCACGAAACCCTGCCTCACTCACCATAGTTGCCGCATCTCTTATCTATCGTCTACGACTTTTTCAAGCATCTCGACAGCTTCCTGTTCGGTAAAAATTTCAGAAACAAACGAAGGCTTAAACTGCATTCAATGACTTCATCGCTTCCAAAAATGCAGAATTTTATGCAACCGATATGTGCCTCGTTCGCAAAAATGTGTAAATTTTAAAGGTTTTTATTACGGTTAAGAAAGCTTACTCTGAGCTAAGATGTGGCTTTCTAAGAAACAGCCCACATTTTTGACGTCGGGATGCAAAAGCAGAATTTTAGAGGAGATTTTAGGACATGGTATGGGTATTGTAGAACTAAGAATATTAGAGTACAACTTTCTCTACATCAACTTCATATAATAGAAAGAAGTGGTAGAACCACTGTGTTTCTCAAGTAGAATTGGATTCAGATCTTTATGTTCACAATTGAACAGAAGCATTGTTTCCTGTTTTGGACTACTTCCAGTGTTTTTTTAACCTGTTATATTTTCCTGCAAAAATAGTGTATAGCTAATATTTAATAATCACCAACCGTGTTAGGTGAACTAATATCTAGCTTCAGTTTTCATCATTTCTTAGCAATATTTCGTAACACCTTTGCTTTGCTAGAGATAATACAAAAACTTTATTACTAAAGATGATGAAAGGCAACAGATTACTAATGAAGAACTGAGATATAATCGAAATAGCCTCTTTCCGGTTCAGTCTACTAACAGTCTTTACTCTAAATCTCCTTGATCAGCCGGTTCTCTCGTCATATAATATTTATATATTTATATTTATTGTCATGTTATTTTTGATGAAAGGAGCTCATTTACAGATTGCAGATGATTTGAATCATTCCACGAAGATGGCGGTGAATTGAGGCTGTAGGGAAACTTGTAAACTGCAGTGATGTCAACTTAATACTCGACATAATCCTAATGTTCTAAACCTTTAAGATTTACCTAACTTCTAAGCAATTGTGAATTTCTACAAAATGTTTGCAGGTGTATTTCCAAGCACAGATCTAATCTTCATTCGAGGACAATTATTTGAAAAAAACAACACGCGTGATTGTGCTGCTTATGGAGAAGGCTCAGGTGGCTGTCATTTCAAAGCCTAGCTGCCTACTTATTAACAGCTGCAGATTAATTAATCAAGCGCAAAAACTATTCGGTAGTGTTATTTACGAAGCACTAAAGTACTAAAGATATTAACAGAAAATGAGCATTTTATTGACGTTTACTTTAAACACATGTTTCCCTTGTATTTTTATAGTCGTTCTTCTTCAAATAATATGCGAACCCCAGTTCCCAGTAGTTTTAAGGAGTGCAAAGAAAAAAACCTCTATAAACCACTCGAATGAGGGTTGTACAGATTTTCGGCATGCGTTAATATGCAATGACTTAAGTCCTTATATGACGTCATAAAACATAAAATAACGGATCAAAGGGATCGTCGTTGATCAATCCGTGAGGCGATACGCATGCATTCGACTTCAGCAGACATCATTGAGATGGTTGAATATATATTCAATTTATACAAACTTACGATACCTGACAAAAGTAAGAGAGTAAGAGTCTAAATAATTTTCCGATCCCAGAGTGATATGGACGACTTAGTAAGCCCGGAATCGAACCAAAGATCAATCGTGAATTTTAGGGCACCTCTAACCACTGCGTCATACTGTCGTCATGTGGAGTCATACGATGATTGAATGGTTGCTTTTAACTTTCAACACATTACATCTGAGATTTATTTGATCCAGTGCATTCAATGAGAAAATAATGAACGCTTTTAACTTTAAATTAATATATTGTCGGTTCGTATTGAACCTTAATACTTGGAATAAAACCATTGAAATCTATAGATTTTTGCCTACAGATATCCCATCAAATTAAAATTCTTATTTTCTAAAGGCAATGATATTCTTTTCACATTTCAGAGAGAAAGCCTTTATCTCCAATACAAAAGCTGTTCAATTCAACAACACAATATTTCGCCCTAGAATGCATAGACGTATTTTTCGTAGCTCCGTTTGTATTTGCGGCTACCGCGCTTATTTGAAAAGTTTGAAAAAATTTAGATTTGGTTTCATTTTTTTGGAATGTTTTGCTTCATTTGTAATAGATTTACATTACACTTGGAATGGTAGAGTAAAGTTGTTTTTATTGGTATGTAGACTTCCCAATTCCCTTACTATATTAATGAAGAAATTATAGTCTGTTATCGAAAATACAGTTTCGTTACGGAAGTGTTAATAATGATTACTGAACAAATTGCATAATATACTTAATTTTTCAAATAGTGGAATAACATTGAAGTTCGCAACTTATTTATTTTCATTTTCCAATATAATATAGTGCTTGACAGTTGCAATAAGCCGGAACTCTTAACATTTTATAGTTCTCTCGCACAGTTCGACAAGATCTACAATATTTTTTTTAAATCGTCGCGCAATATCGAATAAATAAACTGTAGGAGACAGTATTATTGACATTCATAATCATAATGAATGCTTTCCTAAGCACAAATCAACAATTAAGAAGCGGTGGAAACTGCCTGCTGGCGGTCATAGGGATTTTATAGTGACGTGTTGATTTCTATCCATTTCTAGCTGGTTATCATGTTTTTCATTTCACGAATAGATGTGTAAAAGATATGTACGTGTTGTTTTCTTGATTTCGCTGATATAAAAGTAAACCGTCATCTCAGTGGTCTCAAATGAGTTCTCTACCTCGTAAATATACTCTCGCTCAACTTGGTGCTCCTCGTAGGTTTTTTGGAATTCAAAAATTCATATTTATCATTTTGAAATTTCCATATCGATTACTCAGAAATAATATATCGATTTTCTTAATGGTTTCTCTATTGTGTTTGAGTTTTACTGTTCCGTTAATGTTAGTGGATTTTTAACGTTTAATCTGGATGACCGTTGCTAGAGTCAGTATGCATTCCAAATATATTTTTTTATTTGTTGTTCTCTTTAATATCTTCAGACACTTCCAAAATGTCTAGCATTGCGGATGATGAAGAGATAGTGGAAGACAGATTCGATGATCAGAGTTTCGACGATGCCCCGCTTTCAGATCGTGAATCAAACTGTGAGTTTGCACTAGAATTGTTGTATACTAATTAACGAGGTACTAGTAGAATTTCCTCTGCAATCTGCCATGTCGTGATGTCATTGTGTAATACTTTTTTTTTAATTTAGTTGATGAAAAGGAATTGCATGAATATGACAATGTTCAACAATCCGTTGACGAAAGGACCAACGAACCGACAAACCCTTCTGTTTCATCTTCAGGAGTCGTACAAACGAGCACTCCTATTTGTGTGTTACTGCATTTTCATATTAATTCTATAGCCATCCACTGCATATTCACTCTTTTACATATATATATATATATATATATATATATACGTATGCACACGTACATACATGTGTATATACATATATATATGCATATATGTACATATATGTGTATATATACATATATATGTTTTTCAGCCTTAATAGCCAAAGCTACATCTCGACATCATGATCTTGCTAAAGAATTCCATGGTATATCTCTGATCCTGCCTGAAGGTAACTTACATGGAAAAATTGGCTTTAGTTCGGGTTCCTTTTATGTGTATAGAGTTGTTTTTTCTTTTTAGCTTCATCTACACTTGATGAGCACTCTGTTGCGGAAACCACGGGATCGCTTCATTTAAGTATAAGGACAATTCAAGAGGTTTTAAAGGTATACCTTTGATCCTAACGAAGAGTGTATCTTCGAATAATCAAAAATTCTGAAACGAGTATTTATTGTCTTAACTTAAGCAAGAAGTATATTTAAAAGTGACTATTACACATAAGTTAGGTTAGTAAATTCTTGCGAAACATTGATAACCCTGGCATGAAAAACAGCATAGTTTTTCTCAGTTATTTATTCGTTAAAAAAGAGATCGCGGTGTTTGAGTTCTTGGAAGAACGGTGGAATTATCTCTAATGTCGAATCTTTTAACCCGTTTATGAAAATGTTTCTTATTAGTCGGACACCTTTCCAGAATTAAAACGAAAAATTTTTCAGAAACAACCCTCTGGTGCTTCCACAGAATCGTTAATGAAGGTGTTGGAAGAGCATAGAAAAAGTCGAGTGAAGCCACGAAAAGCTCATAATCACCTTTTTGCGCCTCCGGTTTCATATATGTCAGTGCATATATCTTAATTAGTAAAAAATGGTGCATTCACACTGCTCTATTTAAGTAAACCATCATTGCCGTGTACCTCGCGTAATCTCTCTTCCACTAAATCATGTAGCAGTGGTGGAATCATGGTAGGAGCTGTCTTTTATAGTTGCCGCAATAACATTGCGCAATATATTTGTAGTTTAGGCTGGATTCGCTGTGGCTGAAAATGCTTTGGTAGGTTAAGTTTCAAGTGTTTCTGTAAAGGCTGTCTTCCTGATTTATTTTCAAGGCTAACATATTCTGTTCAGGATAAAACTACAGATATGAATAAGACAATTGTTCCTGACAATGAAATGGTTTCAAAGGTTTCTGCCACATTGACGGTTGTTCTTTGACTTTATTTTGCTATCGTTCTATTTAGCATGATTCATTTTCCTTTCAGCTCTTTATTTTGCTCGCCCACCCACTACTTTTTTATTGCTCTTCTCCATATATTTAATCTATACAGCTTCCCGATGCAGACGTTATATCACGCGTCGCCTGAGAAGCTTATTTTGTACAAATTAAAGTTTGCAAAATTTTTTTGCAAACGGGTTAGTTCTTTTCGCGATGGAACTGTTCTAAGAAGAAGGAAACTAAGAGTACCAGCTTATTATTATGATTCCATATGTTTTATCATTGAAGACATTAGAGATACTCGACTCTATCGTAACAACTCGTATAACCTAAACGTTTTGCCATCAACTTTTGAACCTTTTGGTATACCATTTATATATATACTTGTGGAGTTTGTATATATGTATATATACATACAAACAAACATATATACAAACATATATACATATAACATTTATATATTTATAATACATATACATATATATAACCTCAGGAGGGGCTGGTGTAGAGCAGTGATTAGAGGTGAATTTGCAATATGCACTGTATCGAACAAAGGTTCGATCCCTTCATCTAAGGTCACCATGCCTTCATCTCTCCGTGGATGACGAGTTGGTTAAAACTTGTTTGGAAGGATAAAAGCACTAACTTGAAACATAATTGGGCCACCTTTGGCTAGTGTATAGGCCAGATACGCATTCAATCATTCCTATGATGGTTGATGGAATCGACCACATGCCACTTCCTTCATGGTCTAATCAAAGCCGAATAGTTAATCCTTTACCTAAGGAGCTTCTACTCACCAATTTGAAAACTCTTTGAGCTTGTGCAATCTTTCCAGCGTCCTAGAGAGGTTTTCAAACAGGAAATTTTCTCTACTGAAGCAAAGTTAGCAATTCGCATATTGTTTAGAAGACATTTTAAAAGTCTCCAGTTCTACTTTCATTGTAAGCTAAGTAAGACAGATTTTCAAATTTATCTCTTGATGGGATTTGGGATTCAAGAGGATGGAATACATAAGCGAAGTTTGGAATTCCTCTTAATAGTGTTAACAGTTGTTATGTGAAGGCACAGTCTAATAAATATGTTCATCTCTTCAAAAGATGTTGGTACCCTCGATTCTGATTCGTCGCCTGCCCAAGCCATTTTACTTTCACAACGAGATATTAGAAGTACTCCAAAAATTCTTAAAGTTCTGTTCATTCTCCCAGAAGCTGCAGTCCATTGCAAAATCTGTTCTCGATAATCCAAGTGTCGTGATGCGTCATATTGCTCCACCACTGAAGTCATCTTTGTCCTTCTATGTACCTCTCTTTACTTTCTTCGCATATGAGAAACACTGGATGTTTCTGTGGCTTATGAATTGTATTTTTTACACTCGTTGAACAATTCGAAAAAGTTCAGTTCTCTTCGGCCGACATAACACAAGCGTTTATTTGAACATACAATTTAACATCCAGTTCAACTGTATCACCTGTATTCCCGTTGATCTTCGATTGAATCAAGCGGGCGCCAGTAATTCCTCCATCTGTCCCTGTCGCGTGCAAGAGTGGTCCAAAGGGTTCTGCTCGCTCTAGGGACACGTTGAGCATCATACCATTCGTTCAGCGTGTTTGTAAAGAACTCTGAAGAATCGGGTCGGTGGTCTTCCTGTTGTGCGCTTGACATCCCGAGGAATCCAATCCGTGGCGGCTCTTGTCCATCGGTTGCCATTTCGTCGCATCACGTGCCCGGCCCACCTTATTTTTGACATTTTGGCGTAAAGGACGGCGTCTCTAATTTTCGATCGTTGACGTAGGTCCGAGCTTCGTATTCCCTCTCTCACTTGCGTGACACGCGACACTCCTAGCATCGCCCTTTCGCTGAGTGTTCTTTCATCCTGCCTACGTAGCGATCAGGTCTCTGATGCGTATGTTAATGCAGGAAGCATCGTTGAGTCAAAAATGTGGGCACGGAGTCGAGTGTTCTTCATCCTCTTCACTACATCCTCGATGCTCTTAAAAGCTCCCTAAGCTGCTCTCTTCCTCCTGCTCAGCTATGGAGCTACGTCATTCATCATGTTGAGTTCTCGAGTTCTTCTAGGTACACATAACTGTTGCATTCGGAGATATTTGTTCCGTTGAGCTTAAATGGGGCCTTTGAGACCGATCCGTTTTCATGAATACCGTTTTCGTCATGTATAGTCGAAGACCAATACTTCCACATACTCGGTCAATGTCGGCAAGCATTCGTTCCGCCTGACTGATGTTTGATGTTATAAGGACGATATCATCAGCAAAGCGAAGATGGTGTAGTTGCCGACCATCATTTTTCACTCTTTCATTGTCCTATTCCAATTTTCGCATAACGGCTTCGAGGCTCGATGTGAAAAGTTTTGGCGACATTGTGTCGCCTTGTCGAACACCCCTCTTTACGTTCATTTTAATTGCGTTGTAAAATGGCGATACGGTATTCTATTCGTGAAATTCTTCTATAGCTCACGAAGGAGTGGTGTTTGGGTAGCGACGCCCTGGTTTCCCAGAGCTTCTATAACCGCTTCTGTCTCAACGGAGTCAAAGGCTTTCCTCAAGTCGATGAAAGTGAGACAGAGCGGTCTTTTATACTCTCGTGATAGTTCGATGAGCCTCGTTATTGTGTGTATGTGGTCTATCGTACTGAATCCTTTTCGGAACCCTGCTTCCTCGCATGGCTGTACCTCGTCCAATGTTCTGTCCATCCTGTTGAGAATGACTCTAGTAAAGAGTTTATTTACGACGGACAGCAGGCAGATTGGGCGATAGTTGCCAATGTCGTGGAGGTCTCCCTTTTTCTACAACAACACGGTTTTGCTGGTCTTCCATTGTTTGGAACCTTGCATTCTGACAGGTAGCCTGTGAAGAGACGAGCCAGTGCATTTGCACACCCAAATCGGTTATGCAAAATCTTCGGTTTACTATGATGTGGTCTATTTCACTATGGTACTCTCCATTGGGGGATTCCCACGTCCAGCGTTGAGAGAGGGGCTTTTGGAACTGTGAGTTACCATGGATTGTCTTGGTCGTCATGATAAACTCGGATAGCCTCTCTCCCTGTTCGGTCCAATCTTAGCGTTGAAGTCGCCAATTATGACTTTGAAGGAGGTATGATCTTCTCTGTAGAACTTCTCCAAGTCCATATAAAACGCTTCGACCTCATCTTCGTCGTAGCTTGAGGTAGCTGCGTAGACGACGTAGATAATTAGAGCCGGCATAGGCCCACATCTCTTCAACCTTAACCGTCCGATTCGGGTTGTTAGTTGTTTAAACGATTCGATGTTCATGGCCAAACTCGTGTTGACGAGGACACCAACGCCTCCAACTCCTCTATTGTCGCATGTTCCAAGGAAGAGTTCTTTTCCAGGATCATAAACGGCGTTAAAGGAATGATGTCTCCTCGTCTCAGCCAGTCCGATGTCGTCGTATCTGATCTTTCTGGCCTGCATCAGCAAGTCCTCAACAGCGGACTCAGATGCAAGCGATCTTGCGTTGTAGGTACAGATCGTCACCTTAGTCCTATCACATTTAGGTAGCCCAGATAGCCCTGAGATTGTAGCAGCCTCTCCGTACTCGTCCTACCCAACGCTGCCTTATCGGGGGCTCTTTCGTGGTCAGGGGAATGACTCTCATTTATTTTACTCTGTTTGGCATCTTTTGTACCCACGGGGTAGCTTGCCGGGCTCTAACCATGGGGGCTGAATATACTAATAAGTAGCTTGCCAGTCTTTCCCAGAGTTCATTGGAGGTGAGTGGACAGGACTCCTAACCGCCTCCCATGTACTTCCTAGTCACTTGCTTGCAGGCTTTTGGCCGAATTGACTTGTAGAATACAATTTGCACTGCCAGATCTGCGCAGCAGAAAAAGAGTGTTCATCCCTTTGATCCACCTGCTGCTCTGGGAAGCACAAGGTCGCTTTTGGTTCGCGTTTGACCCCCTATCCGCCACCTGGGGACGCGCCACGTAGCCTCACGACTAACCGGCTCGAGATCCATCAGTGAGGAAAAACCTCAGTGAGTGGAAATCCGTGGAACATCCAGTTATTACCAGCAATTGGTTGTTTTTCATTTGAAATCTCTTTTAAGAATCATAGTTGTAGTACTGAATTTATAAGAGGGTAGAGTTTTTGGCGTTGGTCAATAACTTTGGGATTTACAATCTATTACGCTGAGCCTCGAACAGGTAAAATATTTGCCCTATACGATCTTGCGTGGCCTACCGATGTTTCCAGGTAATGTTTTTTTTTGGAACCACTTTCCTGATCTCAAAGGATGGAGAGTTCGGTTTGTTTGGAGCGCGAGATCGAGCCAAGCCTCGTTTATTATAAGGTTCCTAGGCGATAAATACTTTTCTTTAAAGTGGATAGTTGTAAATGTTGTATAAAATTGGAGAAATATACTACATGTGTTGCAAAATCGACCGCCAAAGGCGACAGCAACGCATTTCAATAGAAACATGGAAAACTAAATAGATAAGCCAAATTGTAGAGCCGAATACACAAATAAGGGGCGGGCTATTGCGAAACTACAGTGAAAATCATGAGTCACATATTATTCGTTGCGTGAGAGATGAGAAATTATACGTTGTTCCATGGGCTTGACACAAAAATTTAGACGTTGTACACGTTGTCTTAGGTGGGTTAAAAAAGAGATTAGATCAAGACGAACTGGAAATATATCTGGCTAAAAATTCACCTCTCAAAATGCTTTACATGGTGAAGACTCTACTCCGAAGCGAATGGTACCGCCAACATTCATTTGAATATTATTTCCTTCTCGGTTTCTCTTTGATTTTCTTTTTTTTATTTCCTAATGTATACATTTTAGAAAATGGATCATGGTGCTGCTTGTAATCAAGGGAAGGTTTCATGCGAGGGAGAGGTGCGTTGTGAGGCGGTTTTTTTGCTTTTATGATTTTAATAGTTCCTCTTTCTCTTACAATATTCGTTCCTGGTGGTGATCCTTTTCGAGCATCGCGACGTTTGCGTGTGTTATTCTATAAAATACAAACGTACAAATCTTTTGAAGTTGCAACTACAACTGGGTGGCTTAAGCCACAATCATTATTGTCAGCCATCCCAATGTTCACCTTAAAGCTCTCTTGCATCTTATTCTGTCTCTCTGATATCTTTCTGGGCCATTTATAATGAATAGAAGAATGATTGTAAAGTTGCATTCAAACCCCGTATACAATCCATTTTCCATCCTTGGATTAGGGTTATAAGGCAACGAAAGCAATAAAGGGAAAGCTAGGCAAGTAGGATCTAATTAGCAAGCACTCTATGTATAATAAGTAAACAATTAGTATTTGTGTATAAATTTTTGTGTTCGCTCTCATCAACTTCCGTGCTGTTGTTTGCTTGTTTATTAGCTATTCAAGCTGTTTTTCATACATATTTTGCTAATTGTACGCATATCTCTATGATGACACTTCACTCCGTTAGCTGCATAGTACTATATGTTGCGTCCTATTGCTGTTTGTGAGTAAATGTAAGCCAAAACCAACTATGTATTTTTTATGATCAGAGATATAATTCCTATATCTGTTGTGCTGGGATGGTTTGCACACAACATACATTAGTCATAATCATTCTTGATTCTGTGTATACTGGTTGATTCTATGATTGGGAAGAAGTGGTGAGACACTTCAGAGCTTGAAGAAGTAAGTCCACGTATACTCTTCAAATGTCGGTAAGGCAACTAATAGGTTTGCTAAGTTCCCCAGAGAGCGGCTCGTAGCTGTTTTTGGTCGTTATTCACTTCTTTCGTATGCCCCATACAACCTAATGACGTGCGAGTGAATGAAGTTGACGAATATATCTTTAGTTGAGCTCTCGACCGCATTCCTCTGCAAGATCATCTAGCTCTTTATCTACAAACGCTATGGTTCCATGCTTTTCACAACTGACTTCTAATCCGACGCGGAGGTTTTTTTTCACTTACCAATAAGAATTTTATGACAGCTTTATTTTCTGAAAATTGAGATTTAGGTCTGTGCTTTATATCCCTCAACTCGAAGTAGCGTTCGGTTTCGTAGCTATTGGAGATACAGCTGTTTCGAACGTTGATGTTACCAATCGTACAGATACCTCTCTTCAAATAAGGGCGAAGCTCAGTCATTCTGGACCACCTTTTACTGTACACTAGTTATTTTCTAAAATCTTTCCTATCACTATTCAATGCTCTAATGAAGAACGACCATATTGGTTGCAGCTCTTGGACAGCCAAATCTTACTTCTGGATGCACGTCGTACTGTTCCGCTTCGAATTGAATTTTCCCCGTCTCAGAATGCTCGATTCTATACAAATCTTCTGATTGCGGTGGAGGGAGGAGGTGGACCTCAAGTGAACTATAGGGTATTCTTTTTTTTCTTATAAGCTTTTATTTATAGATAATGTTTCATTGTTTCTTTTCTTTTCTTAAATCTTTGTTGTGTAACTTCAATGGTGTTAATTTCATTTTTATGGTTACTTTCAGCTGAAATAAACTCTTAATTTTTCTTTCTACTTTTCTAATACACTTCTACATAAAGTATTATTTCTTTTAAGATGCCGGTTCGAGGACTGGGTGGAGCTGCAGTTGTTACAGTGAAGGCCAGAGATGACCTACGTATTTCACGAAATGGAACTTATATCTTACAGTCTTCTCACGAATCAACTTTCTCATTTTCGTTGACAAACTCAGGAAACCGGTTTGTTACTAACAACCGTTGTTGATTCAGAAGCTATTGGAAGAGCATTGTATGTGATTATATCTTATATGATTCATTATAAAACTTGAACTTTTAGACGAGCGTTTTCCCGTGTAGTCGTTTTATGCACTACAGAATCTGGCGCTCTGGAACACATTCCTGCTGATATTCTTCCAGCTCCTGGAATTGTGATAGATCGTGGTGACTCTAAGGAAAGGATATTCACTGTTATTTATTTTGCTTACGTCTTGTTTTTATTTTCATTTAAATGTCCTCTGTAGTAACACATTTAGATATGTGGTCGTAAACAAAATTCACTTAAAACTTATAATTATGATTTTATCCTGAAGAAAAATTTATCGTAACGCTCATCTAACTTTTCAAAAAATTTTGAGGCGCTTAATATCGCCTACAGTTATTTTAGCCTTTTTAAGCTGGTTTCCATACGTCTCCATTCTCCCATATCTTCAATGAACTCAATTGTCTCTACTGCGTCAACAGCAGTAGGCGTTTTTGCATACCTGTATTTCTGTACTCCCTTTTGATTTCGAAACTTATTAGATCCATTTAAAGTAGTTTTGTTGTAGCAACAGCGAACAGCTACTGAGCTTCAAGTGATGGTATATTGGGGAGAAGAACGCACTCGTCAACGACTAAGATGGTTGATTTACTTTCTCCTCATTCTTCTTTTTTGAGACATGAATATGGTGTTTTCATATCCTTACGTTTCACTATTTTTACTTTCTTAAAGGTATCTCTGTCATTTCAGAATAGTTTTGTACATATTTCTTACTTGTATTTTTTATAGCTCACGAAGTTTTAGTTTCGAGAAATTGAAAGACATTTCACATCTGTGTGAAGGGATTCGTTTTACGGATGCTTTTCTTGGTGAAGAGTTATCATTCTGCCCTCCTGAAGAACATCCCATTACCAAAGAGGACGTGCGACTTTTCGATCAGAAGCTGAGGATGTCTACTATATATGTGAGTCGGTAATTTTTCGCAATGTCTGGTTTTCATAGCTGTATTATTTGTAGGTTTGCTCCCAGCTAGTTCGCCTAAGGCAATCATTGGCCTCGAGCTATTCAACATCGCTTGAGAGGAGCCTTCAACCAGAAGACACTTTTCACGAGAAATCTACTTACAAAGTAGCTGTTCCTGACCAAACGCTGCAATAGATGGGATCAAATCTTATATTTAACTAGAGATTTTCTAATTTCTTATTTCGATCTCTGGATCTCTTTCACGATGTATGGTTAGAGGGTGATATAAAAGCTGTGTTTTTGTGATACATTTCGTTCCAACGCTGGAAATGCGTTTAATGTAATGTCATATTTGAAAAAAGTGAATTCAAGAGGCAAATGATGCTGTCGACATACTCTTATGGTCCTGAATACGGCCTGGATGTGGTCCATACAACAGGTTTCATGACGGAATCCTGATTGCTGTTGTTGTGACTCAAAGTTCACGATATGCAGAAGAGGGTAATCTTCGTGTAAAAATTGTAGAGAACACTCAACAAGCGTATCGGAGAGTACTGATGAAGAATTCTTTTGCAACCTAAGGAGGAGGAGCGTGCGCGAGATCGACTATCTAGGATCCTTTCCTTTGAAAGTAAGACGTCATATGGCTTGTGGCTTTCAACCAGAAAGAATTTTGTAATGATTTTATTTGGCAATCAATGACGGAGTCACTGACCTATCTGTGAATAAATGAATAAAGATAGGTAGAGTCTCATGTGTAGATGGAAACGAATAACGCAGAAAATTATAAAATAGTTCTACAATTCTCAATTGATCTCAAAAAGAATCCTGAATGGTTACAATACACTACTTTCGTGGAGTGTTGCTATAGTTGAAAGTGTTCAAATGGCATTTGCAATACACCTGATTTAAATACTAATGGTGCGCGTGTAGCGTAGTAGTTAGAGGTGGCCTGCAATACGCTTTCCAACAATCCTTGGTTCGATCCCGTACCCAGGCACACTAAACCTTCCATTCCGCTGGAATCGGTATATTGGTACCAGACTTGGTTGAGAGGATAAACACACTGACGTGATAGATCGGTAGGCCACCGAAAGTCATTTTATTGGCAAATATATGCATTTATTAATCTCTACAATGCTTGATGAAGTCGAATGCATAGCGCGAGACTGATCAGCACTGATTGATTGTCCTTTATTTTTCAAATAATAACAAAAACCACAACAATCTATCGTACTTGGCAAGAAAACGGAAATATCGATGAAAAAAAAAACATAAAAAAACCAAAGTGTGCATAGGATGAGACCGATGTCAAATAATATTGTGGTTTAATGAAACGAAGAAAAAACTCGAAAGAATCTAAAATGCCCAACTAATTTATGTGTGTAGGGTGGATACATATTAGAAAGGTATTTCTTCGCGATTCTTTTTATCCGTTTGCTAGCCTTAATAAAAGAACTAATTTACGTGGAAATTGTTTTGAAATTAGCAACATTGTCGCTTTTTAGATCCATGTTATATGGCTTTGGACAATTAGATCAAATTTGCCACACATTTTAAAAAGGGCAACCAGAAACAGTCAATTATTTTGTACAAAAATCCTCGACAAAATCTGGTACCTGTAACGCTGTAGATTCTCGACTAATAGATTTACGTAACCCTCACATACGAATCATTTCACATCGGATCTCTGGCTAACCGATTACCATTTTTTCGCAGGAATCTCGAAAGCTACTACTACTAAGAAGTCTTTAAAAACTAGACCGCTGCTGAAAACGTTTTCAGGAAAATCGTCGATTTCAAGACGTCAAAATGCTATGCGAACAAAAGAAAAGTGTCTCATTGGTAGAATTAGTAGATTCCAACTGTTCCTTTTTTCAGAGTAGCCATGTTGTGTTTGATCAGGATTATATCATTTTAAAAGTAAATTATGACCTTTATAAATAAATCGTCTACAATCCATCGTTATTTTATCACCTGAGATTGTTTTCATGAGAGCAGCGATTTGAATCTTCCGATTTGTTAACAGACGAACTGCTCGACAACAATGTTACAAACCAAATTCAAGGTTTAAGGGCTTCGTTGGTCTGGTGCCGCATTGAACCAGTAAGGTTATTATGTTGTTAAATGGTTAGGAAAGTGTAATCTTCTGCAATTTACTAAAGAGACATCTGGGTAAAAATATGAAGGATATTGATACTTATACTACTTCATAATTGAAAATTAAACAATTGTTGTTCAACCCTTAAGTAGTCGCCAGTTATGCGGATTTGAAGAAGCCAATTGGTCCTGAACAAGTCTGGTACCAATTCTCCAACCCGACTCCGGAGGGATGATAGGCTTAATGGTCCTCGTGTATGATCGAACCAATACTTTCTTTTGCTGAACAGTATCACTTCTAATGTGTTATCAATTCCTAATTTTAATAGTACTCTATGAAATTTAATGAATAAATTGAATGGATTCTGCTGCCTAGAATATAGCTTTTCGGTTCGCTTCCTTAACACAAAAACGCCATGTGTACCAAAATCGGTATACACCCCTTGAAAGATTCCCAGAGGTTTTCTTACCGCACTTCTTGAAATCACTAGAAAAGAAAATTCGACGTAAATCGTATGTCCGGAATAGCTCTTCGAAAACTGTTCTCTCTCCTAATAATTTATAAAAAACCTCCATTTAGAGCAGCTCAATTTGGGACAAGAGTGTATTGCTTTTTAAGAGAATATACACTACAGATTATGGCCAATGAGAAAACGCAGATATTCCCTTGTTTAGACATTGAGGTTCATTACCTTAGGACAGCTTTTCACTATGATGTAATAATAAATCAGTAATGATAAATGTTCTAACTTACTGTGTTTCTTTTCACGACAGTGAAATTATTGGAAATAATTTGGATACATAACAGCATCATTGCAGTTCTTTGAGAATTCTTCTTCAGACTGTTCAGACATTAGGGGTGAGAAGATTTTCTGTTTGGAAACAATTATTAATTCTTATTACCACCAATTTTTATTGCTGGTTTAGACCCTTACTGTTCGAGAACATACATATATGCGATATTATAATACAGCCCATAAGATAGGTCCTTCTATGCAGTAAGTCCTCAGCCAAAGGAATACTTGTATACCAACACTATCGGTGTACAAATGCCTTCTCTTATTTAGAAATTCGTACATAAAGTACATCATTATGGAATGCACTACATCTGCACTAAAATTCAGTACATCCTGAATAACTTGTGAATTCTGAAGAACTTGGTTTTGTTCTTGGATCTCTTATGTGAGATGTACTGGTAGAAAGCTGTCACAATGAATTGTCACATTGTCATACGTCAGCAAAATGGAGATTTGCCATCGGACATCCAAATCACTTTCTTGACATAAAAGGCCAATGACACAATGAGATGGCATGATGAATGTTTTAAAGTGAAATAAGCTTAAAATGAAAAGTACACACACCTTAGAAAAGTTACTAGTACTTTCCTACTTTGGTAGTTCACTTTTTACAGATAAATAACTGGTGTTATTAAAAATTTTGCATCGTCCATGTAATGTATGTGTAAAACATGTAATGTATAATATTTTGTATTTGTATTACATTATTTTATTTATTTATATTTATTTATTATATTATTTTGCATTTGCCCTCAGGGCAGAGACGGTGATTGCATGATCTCAGGTACAGTGTACCTGATTTCTTGCAAACTTGCGGAGACGAATATATTGGCGAAACGGGAAGACCTCTTTGTGTCCGCATAGAAGAACACCTAGATGGAAAATTTAAAAGCAAAACGAGTACTCCACTAGGCACGCATAGGACACAAAGACACAACGGAGAGGATTTTGATGTTAAGGTTAATATTCTTGAGCAAGAAACTAGCATATCGACACGCAAAGTTCTTGAGGCATTTTGGATTAATTTCAAAAACTCAAACATGAACCGCAAGGAAGAGTGCCTCCTAATCACATGTGATTTCGCACAATATATCAGGTTGATCTTCTAGTCTGAGAAAGGGGCACTCTAGAAGGAAGTATACCTCATTCCTCTTCCGCAGACACAACCTAGCGGTTGGTCGAAGGCAGAGAAGTGGTGAGTATTCGATGTTATTTACGCGGTTAGGACTTGGTTTTTGAGTTTCTCTGTTTGAGTTATTGACGTGTTTGGCTTGGTAGATCGCTGTCAGTCGACCTTTCCAGGCTCTGAAGAAGGCGATACGGCCGAAACGTCAGCCTCATAATAAACTTAACAACCTCGTGCTCGTTCAAAGAAGAAGAATCAAGAAGTATAATTCCACAGTAAAAAATCGCTATCTCATGGAAAAACAATGACCATAAAAGGCGAAATCACTTTTTATTATACCAGAAACAATAAAATATCATCTGGTTGCCTCCTTTATGTACTAATTTTTTAAATCAAAACCTTTGTGTCACATGAAAATCTCTGCAGTCGTCATTCGGACTTTTAATCCTTGGCATAAAGCATTTAGGATTACTCGCTTCCTTCAAAAGGTTGTTTTTTAAAGCCATCTTACATTTAACGTGCACTTATCTTAGCTAGGGAGAGTGTCACAAAAACTAACATATTTCACGTTTTCTACTCTTGCTCTTCTTTTTTTTTTAAAATGCGACGTGGTAAATGGATATACCTTATTTTTTATACTTAGTTTTCTAAGTATTGCTTATTTGTCCAAAATAATATTCCTTTTTGAAATTAAAAATAAGTGATCGAATATAAAAGAGTGATTTTTACATAAACGAATATAAAGAGTAAAGTGACGACACGGAGTATACAGTTCATATTCATTGGCATCAATGGATTCAAACTGTGAAAATCGAAAATTTCAGGGTTTACCATGTTATCTACACATGTCTATTCACTATGACCAGTCAACATCCGAAAACAGCATTCGATTTCCTCACCTACAATTGGACCATCCAACACTTGAAGAAATCAGCATCGAGCGGGTGAAAAGCGTCGAGAAAGCGTGCAAGAGACTTTTTCGAGTGCCTTCGGATTTAATGTAGTAATCATGTCGAGTGCCAAATATAGTTTAGTTTTCAAGCTGATATTTCCTTAAATATACCCCATTAAGAGATGCCATTAAGACACCATTTTGATACTGTGCTGGATTAGTGTTTTACTTAATTTGGGGTCAAAATTTAAAGATGAAAATTTGCCTAGATTTAAACACACCTATAATTTTGAATTTCATTTTTAACTACCTATTTCTGTTAATCGGTAGTGTTATTATCAATCGAAATAACCGCTAAGACACTGAGATATTTGCAAAACTTCGGGGCGGTGCGAACTTCCAACCAGATGATTGCCCTTTCCGGGGGGTCACCAGTTATCCATTACACCATCCGTGCCCCTCCCTTTGCCTTTCTCTCAGCGTGCTTTATTTTACTATACACCTATAACTGTTCCAAAGCAGCATTCCGTATATGTGAAGCTAGATTTAACATAAATATTGCTTACCAGCACTTCTTTCCGCTGTATACTTTTTCGTCAAAGAATGATAGCCAATAGAATAAATCTACTCACAAAGGTCTGAACTATTCGCACTTTTAACGTTAGCTTTCTTTCAACCTATCCTCAATAACGGATACTTCGCCGATCATGTTCGTATTTTAGCAATAAATATCCGATTTTGAGCAGAAAATTGAACACCACTACAACATCGTTAAAAAAATTAACTTTATCGGCCAAAGTGAAAGCCTTAATAAGTACTGAATTTTTTTTTAAACTGTACAAGTTTAGACATTCCATCCACGCAGAAGATAAGATTTTTTAGTCTGAAGTCGTCAAAGGCCTGTTTGGTCGCTTCTGAATTGATGTTTAGTGCGAATGAAGTTGTCCAGGATTTTGAAGTGGCAGTAATCCGTAATTCCCACTTTAAATTAGTAAACATGTCCAACTCCAACATGTCCTTCTACACTACCACTTGCAATTCGCGCTGCTAATAATTATGTAGTAGAAACCGTCTTTACCGATCTTTCATCAACATCCTATATTCCAATTTTTAGTACATTATAGCGACTTCTGCACACTAATTCTTGCCGTAGTAATTTTCCCAGGATTTTATGCGTTATGATTTCATGTGCTCAATAACATCCATGACAAGTGGCCGCAAAATTCTTCGAGCGTAATTTCGCACAAATGTGTTTCAGGGTTTTCTTCATGTGTCTTTTCTCTTGGTCATCATAAGGGTAGCTGCGATCCTTGTAATCCTCAAGCTGCTTTTCTCCATCAATAAACATTCCGAAACGAACGTTGTAACCATTGATCATTAGCAATTCTCTGACCAAATGCAGTTCAATGCAACCAGTTTCAACGATTTTGCGTCACTGTTCAATTGAAAGTTAAAAAAGTCAAATTTTGAAACGACATTATCTCAGTAGTCCAAATCAATGAAGGACAATCGACAAACCATTCGGCATTGGTCACTATCGTTGATTTTCTGAGCAATGCATCATGGATTCGACTTCAGGCATTGTAAAAGTGATTGAACGCAATGAGTTCCGGTTACCTGGCAATGTATGAAATCACTGGCCTTATCCTCCCAGACTAGTCTGGCACCAATTTCTCGTTACCAGAGGAAGGAAGGACTTGATTAGATCGGCTCTCAGATCAAACACTCAGATAGTGCTTATTCCATTGCACCTCTAACTACTACGCTACAGGTACGCACCCAGAATCAGTACAAGTTAGTATTAGAACAAGATCACTAAGAAAAATGGTGAAAAAAAACGTGAACTTTTCGCGTTGCGAAATTGGGCAATCTACTCTAAATAATCCAAATATTTCCTCAATCTTTTATAATTTTTTGCTGCATTACCTTTACAATCAGTTTTGTGGTTTATCAATTGATTGAAACCGTTTATGCTCATCTCTGACACAGTCGACTAATCTGTTCTCCACACCCCATGAGCACCAGGAGCACAATGATTTTTTTGTATGAGGCTTTTTGTTTTCAATATCTGTGATAAAAGATATCCACGGCAGGCTTGCCAAGCTTTGTCATTGCAATGCAGGACCTAACAAAGGTGTAGCTTGTCAAGTTCCTCCTATTACAAGTCGGGTTTATTTATTGGAATCTACCTCACACGGTGTCCCATTTCTACCACCTCACTTCATTTCAGCCTTCTGGTCAGTTGACATGCAAAATACAATCCATGCACATTGAGAAAAACTCATAGATTTATTCATGAGTATGGTTACCTGTATTTGAAAAATATAAATCATTCCGACAATTCAGAAGCCAAAAATCCATTTCTTCAGCGTTTCACTATCTACTAACGTAGTCGTTTTTGGCATAGTTCTAATAAGTTAGCCACCAACTATGTGTCTGGGATTAACTGAGTTGAATTTTTTCACATATCTCCGTGGAGTATTTTGAATTATGGACGAAGATTAGGGCGAAAAACAGGAGCAAAGTTGTTCTTCCATGATCCGACGTCAGATGTTCTGCGGGTCCCAGCACATCTCTTATTGGTTTCCTCGTATTCACCATCTACGAAGGTCCACGGATTTGTGTGTGGATTCGGCTTGAAAAAAATAGGAGAAAACGAGATCAAACTCGGGCGTTGTTGCAGAATAGAGTATTTAAAACAGCAATGAGGATTAGGCCAAGGAATGCACAGGGCGACATTTGTTTCAAAAAAATCGTAACGGCGAGTTCTACCTTGGAAAATATAAAAGTCGCTGTCATTCCCCTGCTACGGTCGAAGGAGCTGGGCCACGAAACCCTGCCTCACTCACCATAGTTGCCGCATCTCTTATCTATCGTCTACGACTTTTTCAAGCATCTCGACAGCTTCCTGTTCGGTAAAAATTTCAGAAACAAACGAAGGCTTAAACTGCATTCAATGACTTCATCGCTTCCAAAAATGCAGAATTTTATGCAACCGATATGTGCCTCGTTCGCAAAAATGTGTAAATTTTAAAGGTTTTTATTACGGTTAAGAAAGCTTACTCTGAGCTAAGATGTGGCTTTCTAAGAAACAGCCCACATTTTTGACGTCGGGATGCAAAAGCAGAATTTTAGAGGAGATTTTAGGACATGGTATGGGTATTGTATAACTAAGAATATTAGAGTACAACTTTCTCTACATCAACTTCATATAATAGAAAGAAGTGGTAGAACCACTGTGTTTCTCAAGTAGAATTGGATTCAGATCTTTATGTTCACAATTGAACAGAAGCATTGTTTCCTGTTTTGGACTACTTCCAGTGTTTTTTTAACCTGTTATATTTTCCTGCAAAAATAGTGTATAGCTAATATTTAATAATCACCAACCGTGTTAGGTGAACTAATATCTAGCTTCAGTTTTCATCATTTCTTAGCAATATTTCGTAACACCTTTGCTTTGCTAGAGATAATACAAAAACTTTATTACTAAAGATGATGAAAGGCAACAGATTACTAATGAAGAACTGAGATATAATCGAAATAGCCTCTTTCCGGTTCAGTCTACTAACAGTCTTTACTCTAAATCTCCTTGATCAGCCGGTTCTCTCGTCATATAATATTTATATATTTATATTTATTGTCATGTTATTTTTGATGAAAGGAGCTCATTTACAGATTGCAGATGATTTGAATCATTCCACGAAGATGGCGGTGAATTGAGGCTGTAGGGAAACTTGTAAACTGCAGTGATGTCAACTTAATACTCGACATAATCCTAATGTTCTAAACCTTTAAGATTTACCTAACTTCTAAGCAATTGTGAATTTCTACAAAATGTTTGCAGGTGTATTTCCAAGCACAGATCTAATCTTCATTCGAGGACAATTATTTGAAAAAAACAACACGCGTGATTGTGCTGCTTATGGAGAAGACTCAGGTGGCTGTCATTTCAAAGCCTAGCTGCCTACTTATTAACAGCTGCAGATTAATTAATCAAGCGCAAAAACTATTCGGTAGTGTTATTTACGAAGCACTAAAGTACTAAAGATATTAACAGAAAATGAGCATTTTATTGATGTTTACTTTAAACACATGTTTCCCTTGGTATTTTTATAGTCGTTCTTCTTCAAATAATATGCGAACCCCAGTTCCCAGTAGTTTTAAGGAGTGCAAAGAAAAAAACCTCTATAAACCACTCGAATGAGGGTTGTACAGATTTTCGGCATGCGTTAATATGCAATGACTTAAGTCCTTATATGACGTCATAAAACATAAAATAACGGATCAAAGGGATCGTCGTTGATCAATCCGTGAGGCGATACGCCAAGCATTCGACTTCAGCAGACATCATTGAGATGGTTGAATATATATTCAATTTATACAAACTTACGATACCTGACAAAAGTAAGAGAGTAAGAGTCTAAATAATTTTCCGATCCCAGAGTGATATGGACGACTTAGTAAGCCCGGAATCGAACCAAAGATCAATCGTGAATTTTAGGGCACCTCTAACCACTGCGTCATACTGTCGTCATGTGGAGTCATACGATGATTGAATGGTTGCTTTTAACTTTCAACACATTACATTCGAGATTTATTTGATCCAGTGCATTCAATGAGAAAATAATGAACGCTTTTAACTTTAAATTAATATATTGTCGGTTCGTATTGAACCTTAATACTTGGAATAAAACCATTGAAATCTATAGATTTTTGCCTACAGATATCCCATCAAATTAAAATTCTTATTTTCTAAAGGCAATGATATTCTTTTCACATTTCAGAGAGAAAGCCTTTATCTCCAATACAAAAGCTGTTCAATTCAACAACACAATATTTCGCCCTAGAATGCATAGACGTATTTTTCGTAGCTCCGTTTGTATTTGCGGCTACCGCGCTTATTTGAAAAGTTTGAAAAAATTTAGATTTGGTTTCATTTTTTTGGAATGTTTTGCTTCATTTGTAATAGATTTACATTACACTTGGAATGGTAGAGTAAAGTTGTTTTTATTGGTATGTAGACTTCCCAATTCCCTTACTATATTAATGAAGAAATTATAGTCTGTTATCGAAAATACAGTTTCGTTACGGAAGTGTTAATAATCATTACTGAACAAATTGCATAATATACTTAATTTTTCAAATAGTGGAATAACATTGAAGTTCGCAACTTATTTTTTTTCATTTTCCAATAGAATATAGTGCTTGACAGTTGCAATAAGCCGGAACTCTTAACATTTTATAGTTCTCTCGCACAGTTCGACGAGATCTACAATATTTTTTTTAAATCGTCGCGCAATATCGAATAAATAAACTGTAGGAGACACTATTATTGACATTCATAATCATAATGAATGCTTTCCTAAGCACAAATCAACAATTAAGAAGCGGTGGAAACTGCCTGCTGGCGGTCATAGGGATTTTATAGTGACGTGTTGATTTCTATCCATTTCTAGCTGGTTATCATGTTTTTCATTTCACGAATAGATGTGTAAAAGATATGTACGTGTTGTTTTCTTGATTTCGCTGATATAAAAGTAAACCGTCATCTCAGTGGTCTCAAATGAGTTCTCTACCTCGTAAATATACTCTCGCTCAACTTGGTGCTCCTCGTAGGTTTTTTGGAATTCAAAAATTCATATTTATCATTTTGAAATTTCCATATCGATTACTCAGAAATAATATATCGATTTTCTTAATGGTTTCTCTATTGTGTTTGAGTTTTACTGTTCCGTTAATGTTAGTGGATTTTTAACGTTTAATCTGGATGACCGTTGCTAGAGTCAGTATGCATTCCAAATATATTTTTTTATTTGTTGTTCTCTTTAATATCTTCAGACACTTCCAAAATGTCTAGCATTGCGGATGATGAAGAGATAGTGGAAGACAGATTCGATGATCAGAGTTTCGACGATGCCCCGCTTTCAGATCGTGAATCAAACTGTGAGTTTGCACTAGAATTGTTGTATACTAATTAACGAGGTACTAGTAGAATTTCCTCTGCAATCTACCATGTCGTGATGTCATTGTGTAATACTTTTTTTTTTAATTTAGTTGATGAAAAGGAATTGCATGAATATGACAATGTTCAACAATCCGTTGACGAAAGGACCAACGAACCGACAAACCCTTCTGTTTCATCTTCAGGAGTCGTACAAACGAGCACTCCTATTTGTGTGTTACTGCATTTTCATATTAATTCTATAGCCATCCACTGCATATTCACTCTTTTACATATATATACGTATGCACACGTACATACATGTGTATATACATATATATATGCATATATATACATATATGTGTATATATACATATATATGTTTTTCAGCCTTAATAGCCAAAGCTACATCTCGACATCATGATCTTGCTAAAGAATTCCATGGTATATCTCTGAGCCTGCCTGAAGGTAATTTACATGGAAAAATTGGCTTTAGTTCGGGTTCCTTTTATGTGTATAGAGTTGTTTTTTCTTTTTAGCTTCATCTACACTTGATGAGCACTCTGTTGCGGAAACCACGGGATCGCTTCATTTAAGTATAAGGACAATTCAAGAGGTTTTAAAGGTATACCTTTGATCCTAACGAAGAGTGTATCTTCGATAATCAAAAATTCTGAAACGAGTATTTATTGTCTTAACTTAAGCAAGAAGTATATTTAAAAGTGACTATTACACATAAGTTAGGTTAGTAAATTCTTGCGAAACATTGATAACCCTGGCATGAAAAACAGCATAGTTTTTCTCAGTTATTTATTCGTTAAAAAAGAGATCGCGGTGTTTGAGTTCTTGGAAGAACGGTGGAATTATCTCTAATGTCGAATCTTTTAACCCGTTTATGAAAATGTTTCTTATTAGTCGGACACCTTTCCAGAATTAAAACGAAAAATTTTCAGAAACAACCCTCTGGTGCTTCCACAGAATCGTTAATGAAGGTGTTGGAAGAGCATAGAAAAAGTCGAGTGAAGCCATGAAAAGCTCATAATCACCTTTTTGCGCCTCCGGTTTCATATATGTCAGTGCATATATCTTAATTAGTAAAAAATGGTGCATTCACACTGCTCTATTTAAGTAAACCATCATTGCCGTGTACCTCGCGTAATCTCTCTTCCACTAAATCATGTAGCAGTGGTGGAATCATGGTAGGAGCTGTCTTTTATAGTTGCCGCAATAACATTGCGCAATATATTTGTAGTTTAGGCTGGATTTGCTGTGGCAGAAAATGCTTTGGTAGGTTAAGTTTCAAGTGTTTCTGTAAAGGCTGTCTTCCTGATTTATTTTCAAGGCTAACATATTCTGTTCAGGATAAAACTACAGATATGAATAAGACAATTGTTCCTGACAATGAAATGGTTTCAAAGGTTTCTGCCACATTGACGGTTGTTCTTTGACTTTATTTTGCTATCGTTCTATTTAGCATGATTCATTTTCCTTTCAGCTCTTTATTTTGCTCGCCCACCCACTACTTTTTTATTGCTCTTCTCCATATATTTAATCTATACAGCTTCCCGATGCAGACGTTATATCACGCGTCGCCTGAGAAGCTTATTTTGTACAAATTAAAGTTTGCAAAATTTTTTTGCAAACGGGTTAGTTCTTTTCGCGACGGAACTGTTCTAAGAAGAAGGAAACTAAGAGTACCAGCTTATTATTATGATTCCATATGTTTTATCATTGAAGACATTAGAGATACTCGACTCTATCGTAACAACTCGTATAACCTAAACGTTTTGCCATCAACTTTTGAACCTTTTGGTATACCATTTATATATATACTTGTGGAGTTTGTATATATGTATATATACATACAAACAAACATATATACAAACATATATACATATAACATTTATATATTTATAATATATATACATATATATAACCTCAGGAGGGGCTGGTGTAGAGCAGTGATTAGAGGTGAATTTGCAATATGCACTGTATCGAACAAAGGTTCGATCCCTTCATCTAAGGTCACCATGCCTTCATCTCTCCGTGGATGACGAGTTGGTTAAAACTTGTTTGGAAGGATAAAAGCACTAACTTGAAACATCATTGGGCCACCTTTGGCTAGTGTATAGGCCAGATACGCATTCAATCATTCCTATGATGGTTGATGGAATCGACCACATGCCACTTCCTTCATGGTCTAATCAAAGCCGAATAGTTAATCCTTTACCTAAGGAGCTTCTACTCACCAATTTGAAAACTCTTTGAGCTTGTGCAATCTTTCCAGCGTCCTAGAGAGGTTTTCAAACAGGAAATTTTCTCTACTGAAGCAAAGTTAGCAATTCGCATATTGTTTAGAAGACATTTTAAAAGTCTCCAGTTCTACTTTCATTGTAAGCTAAGTAAGACAGATTTTCAAATTTATCTCTTGATGGGATTTGGGATTCAAGAGGATGGAATACATAAGCGAAGTTTGGAATTCCTCTTAGTAGTGTTAACAGTTGTTATGTGAAGGCACAGTCTAATAAATATGTTCATCTCTTCAAAAGATGTTGGTACCCTCGATTCTGATTCGTCGCCTGCCCAAGCCACTTTACTTTCACAACGAGATATTAGAAGTACTCCAAAAATTCTTAAAGTTCTGTTCATTCTCCCAGAAGCTGCAGTCCATTGCAAAATCTGTTCTCGATAATCCAAGTGTCGTGATGCATCATACTGCTCCACCACTGAAGTCATCTTTGTCCTTCTATGTACCTCTCTTTACTTTCTTCGCATATGAGAAACACTGGATGTTTCTGTGGCTTATGAATTGTATTTTTTACACTCGTTGAACAATTCGAAAAAGTTCAGTTCTCTTCGGCCGACATAACACAAGCGTTTATTTGAACATACAATTTAACATCCAGTTCAACTGTATCACCTGTATTCCCGTTGATCTTCGATTGAATCAAGCGGGCGCCAGTAATTCCTCCATCTGTCCCTGTCGCGTGCAAGAGTGGTCCAAAGGGTTCTGCTCGCTCTAGGGACACGTTGAGCATCATACCATTCGTTCAGCGTGTTTGTAAAGAACTCTGAAGAATCGGGTCGGTGGTCTTCCTGTTGTGCGCTTGACATCCCGAGGAATCCAATCCGTGGCGGCTCTTGTCCATCGGTTGCCATTTCGTCGCATCACGTGCCCGGCCCACCTTATTTTTGACATTTTGGCGTAAAGGACGGCGTCTCTAATTTTCGATCGTTGACGTAGGTCCGAGCTTCGTATTCCCTCTCACACTTGCGTGACACGCGACACTCCTAGCATCGCCCTTTCGCTGAGTGTTCTTTCATCCTGCCTACGTAGCGATCAGGTCTCTGATGCGTATGTTAATGCAGGAAGCATCGTTGAGTCAAAAATGTGGGCACGGAGTCGAGTGTTCTTCATCCTCTTCACTACATCCTCGATGCTCTTAAAAGCTCCCTAAGCTGCTCTCTTCCTCCTGCTCAGCTATGGAGCTACGTCATTCATCATGTTGAGTTCTCGAGTTCTTCTAGGTACACATAACTGTTGCATTCGGAGATATTTGTTCCGTTGAGCTTAAATGGGGCCTTTGAGACCGATCCGTTTTCATGAACACCGTTTTCGTCATGTATAGTCGAAGACCAATACTTCCACATACTCGGTCAATGTCGGCAAGCATTCGTTCCGCCTGACTGATGTTTGATGTTATAAGGACGATATCATCAGCAAAGCGAAGATGGTGTAGTTGCCGACCATCATTTTTCACTCTTTCATTGTCCTATTCCAATTTTCGCATAACGGCTTCGAGGCTCGATGTGAAAAGTTTTGGCGACATTGTGTCGCCTTGTCGAACACCCCTCTTTACGTTCATTTTAATTGCGTTGTAAAATGGCGATACGGTATTCTATTCGTGAAATTCTTCCATAGCTCACGAAGGAGTGGTGTTTGGGTAGCGACGCCCTGGTTTCCCAGAGCTTCTATAACCGCTTCTGTCTCAACGGAGTCAAAGGCTTTCCTCAAGTCGATGAAAGTGAGACAGAGCGGTCTTTTATACTCTCGTGATAGTTCGATGAGCCTCGTTATTGTGTGTATGTGGTCTATCGTACTGAATCCTTTTCGGAACCCTGCTTCCTCGCATGGCTGTATCTCGTCCAATGTTCTGTCCATCCTGTTGAGAATGACTCTAGTAAAGAGTTTATTTACGACGGACAGCAGGCAGATTGGGCGATAGTTGCCAATGTCGTGGAGGTCTCCCTTTTTGTACAACAACACGGTTTTGCTGGTCTTCCATTGTTTGGAACCTTGCATTCTGACAGGTAGCCTGTGAAGAGACGAGCCAGTGCATTTGCACACCCAAATCGGTTATGCAAAATCTTCGGTTTACTATGATGTGGTCTATTTCACTATGGTACTCTCCATTGGGGGATTCCCACGTCCAGCGTTGAGAGAGGGGCTTTTGGAACTGTGAGTTACCATGGATTGTCTTGGTCGTCATGATAAACTCGGATAGCCTCTCTCCCTGTTCGGTCCAATCTTAGCGTTGAAGTCGCCAATTATGACTTTGAAGGAGGTATGATCTTCTCTGTAGAACTTCTCCAAGTCCATATAAAACGCTTCGACCTCATCTTCGTCGTAGCTTGAGGTAGCTGCGTAGACGACGTAGATAATTAGAGCCGGCATAGGCCCACATCTCTTCAACCTTAACCGTCCGATTCGGGTTGTTAGTTGTTTAAACGATTCGATGTTCATGGCCAAACTCGTGTTGACGAGGACACCAACGCCTCCAACTCCTCTATTGTCGCATGTTCCAAGGAAGAGTTCTTTTCCAGGATCATAAACGGCGTTAAAGGAATGATGTCTCCTCGTCTCAGCCAGTCCGATGTCGTCGTATCTGATCTTTCTGGCCTGCATCAGCAAGTCCTCAACAGCGGACTTAGATGCAAGCGATCTTGCGTTGTAGGTACAGATCGTCACCTTAGTCCTATCACATTTAGGTAGCCCAGATAGCCCTGAGATTGTAGCAGCCTCTCCGTACTCGTCCTACCCAACGCTGCCTTATCGGGGGCTCTTTCGTGGTCAGGGAATGATGAAAGGAATCATTTATTTTACTCTGTTTGGCATCTTTTGTACCCACGGGGTAGCTTGCCGGGCTCTAACCATGGGGGCTGAATATACTAATGAGTAGCTTGCCAGTCTTTCCCAGAGTTCATTGGAGTTGAGTGGACAGGACTCCTAACCGCCTCCCATGTACTTCCTAGTCACTTGCTTGCAGGCTTTTGGCCGAATTGACTTGTAGAATACAATTTGCACTGCCAGATCTGCGCAGCAGAAAAAGAGTGTTCATCCCTTTGATCCACCTGCTGCTCTGGGAAGCACAAGGTCGCTTTTGGTTCGCGTTTGACCCCCTATCCGCCACCTGGGGACGCGCCACGTAGCCTCACGACTAACCGGCTCGAGATCCATCAGTGAGGAAAAACCTCAGTGAGTGGAAATCCGTGGAACATCCAGTTATTACCAGCAATTGGTTGTTTTTCATTTGAAATCTCTTTTAAGAATCATAGTTGTAGTACTGAATTTATAAGAGGGTAGAGTTTTTGGCGTTGGTCAATAACTTTGGGATTTACAATCTATTACGCTGAGCCTCGAACAGGTAAAATATTTGCCCTATACGATCTTGCGTGGCCTACCGATGTTTCCAGGTAATGTTTTTTTTTGGAACCACTTTCCTGATCTCAAAGGATGGAGAGTTCGGTTTGTTTGGAGCGCGAGATCAAGCCAAGCCTCGTTTATTATAGGGTTCCTAGGCGATAAATACTTTTCTTTAAAGTGGATAGTTGTAAATGTTGTATAAAATTGGAGAAATATACTACATGTGTTGCAAAATCGACCGCCAAAGGCGACAGCAACGCATTTCAATAGAAACATGGAAAACTAAATAGATAAGCCAAATTGTAGAGCCGAATACACAAATAAGGGGCGGGCTATTGCGAAACTACAGTGAAAATCATGAGTCACATATTATTCGTTGCGTGAGAGATGAGAAATTATACGTTGTTCCATGGGCTTGACACAAAAATTTAGACGTTGTACACGTTGTCTTAGGTGGGTTAAAAAAGAGATTAGATCAAGACGAACTGGAAATATATCTGGCTAAAAATTCACCTCTCAAAATGCTTTACATGGTGAAGACTCTACTCCGAAGCGAATGGTACCGCCAACATTCATTTGAATATTATTTCCTTCTCGGTTTCTTTTTGATTTTCTTTTTTTTATTTCCTAATGTATACATTTTAGAAAATGGATCATGGTGCTGCTTGTAATCAAGGGAAGGTTTCATGCGAGGGAGAGGTGCGTTGTGAGGCGGTTTTTTTGCTTTTATGATTTTAATAGTTCCTCTTTCTCTTACAATATTCGTTCCTGGTGGTGATCCTTTTCGAGCATCGCGACGTTTGCGTGTGTTATTCTATAAAATACAAACGTACAAATCTTTTGAAGTTGCAACTACAACTGGGTGGCTTAAGCCACAATCATTATTGTCAGCCATCCCAATGTTCACCTTAAAGCTCTCTTGCATCTTATTCTGTCTCTCTGATATCTTTCTGGGCCATTTATAATGAATAGAAGAATGATTGTAAAGTTGCATTCAAACCCCGTATACAATCCATTTTCCATCCTTGGATTAGGGTTATAAGGCAACGAAAGCAATAAAGGGAAAGCTAGGCAAGTAGGATCTAATTAGCAAGCACTCTATGTATAATAAGTAAACAATTAGTATTTGTGTATAAATTTTTGTGTTCGCTCTCATCAACTTCCGTGCTGTTGTTTGCTTGTTTATTAGCTATTCAAGCTGTTTTTCATACATATTTTGCTAATTGTACGCATATCTCTATGATGACACTTCACTCCGTTAGCTGCATAGTACTATATGTTGCGTCCTATTGCTGTTTGTGAGCAAATGTAAGCCAAAACCAACTATGTATTTTTTATGATCAGAGATATAATTCCTATATCTGTTGTGCTGGGATGGTTTGCACACAACATACATTAGTCATAATCATTCTTGATTCTGTGTATACTGGTTGATTCTATGATTGGGAAGAAGTGGTGAGACACTTCAGAGCTTGAAGAAGTAAGTCCACGTATACTCTTCAAATGTCGGTAAGGCAACTAATAGGTTTGCTAAGTTCCCCAGAGAGCGGCTCGTAGCTGTTTTTGGTCGTTATTCACTTCTTTCGTATGCCCCATACAACCTAATGACGTGCGAGTGAATGAAGTTGACGAATATATCTTTAGTTGAGCTCTCGACCGCATTCCTCTGCAAGATCATCTAGCTCTTTATCTACAAACGCTATGGTTCCATGCTTTTCACAACTGACTTCTAATCCGACGCGGAGGTTTTTTTTCACTTACCAATAAGAATTTTATGACAGCTTTATTTTCTGAAAATTGAGATTTAGGTCTGTGCTTTATATCCCTCAACTCGAAGTAGCGTTCGGTTTCGTAGCTATTGGAGATACAGCTGTTTCGAACGTTGATGTTACCAATCGTACAGATACCTCTCTTCAAATAAGGGCGAAGCTCAGTCATTCTGGACCACCTTTTACTGTACACTAGTTATTTTCTAAAATCTTTCCTATCACTATTCAATGCTCTAATGAAGAACGACCATATTGGTTGCAGCTCTTGGACAGCCAAATCTTACTTCTGGATGCACGTCGTACTGTTCCGCTTCGAATTGAATTTTCCCCGTCTCAGAATGCTCGATTCTATACAAATCTTCTGATTGCGGTGGAGGGAGGAGGTGGACCTCAAGTGAACTACAGGGTATTCTTTTTTTTCTTATAAGCTTTTATTTATAGATAATGTTTCATTGTTTCTTTTCTTTTCTTAAATCTTTGTTGTGTAACTTCAATGGTGTTAATTTCATTTTTATGGTTACTTTCAGCTGAAATAAACTCTTAATTTTTTCTTTCTACTTTTCTAATACACTTCTACATAAAGTATTATTTCTTTTAAGATGCCGGTTCGAGGACTGGGTGGAGCTGCAGTTGTTACAGTGAAGGCCAGAGATGACCTACGTATTTCACGAAATGGAACTTATATCTTACAGTCTTCTCATGAATCAACTTTCTCATTTTCGTTGACAAACTCAGGAAACCGGGTTTGTTACTAACAACCGTTGTTGATTCAGAAGCTATTGGAAGAGCATTGTATGTGATTATATCTTATATGATTCATTATAAAACTTGAACTTTTAGACGAGCGTTTTCCCGTGTAGTCGTTTTATGCACTACAGAATCTGGCGCTCTGGAACACATTCCTGCTGATATTCTTCCAGCTCCTGGAATTGTGATAGATCGTGGTGACTCTAAGGAAAGGATATTCACTGTTATTTATTTTGCTTACGTCTTGTTTTTATTTTCATTTAAATGTCCTCTGTAGTAACACATTTAGATATGTGGTCGTAAACAAAATTCACTTAAAACTTATAATTATGATTTTATCCTGAAGAAAAATTTATCGTAACGCTCATCTAACTTTTCAAAAAATTTTGACGCGCTTAATATCGCCTACAGTTATTTTAGCCTTTTTAAGCTGGTTTCCATACGTCTCCATTCTCCCATATCTTCAATGAACTCAATTGTCTCTACTGCGTCAACAGCAGTAGGCGTTTTTGCATACCTGTATTTCTGTACTCCCTTTTGATTTCGAAACTTATTAGATCCATTTAAAGTAGTTTTGTTGTAGCAACAGCGAACAGCTACTGAGCTTCAAGTGATGGTATATTGGGGAGAAGAACGCACTCGTCAACGACTAAGATGGTTGATTTACTTTCTCCTCATTCTTCTTTTTTGAGACATGAATATGGTGTTTTCATATCCTTACGTTTCACTATTTTTTACTTTCTTAAAGGTATCTCTGTCATTTCAGAATAGTTTTGTACATATTTCTTACTTGTATTTTTTATAGCTCACGAAAGTTTTAGTTTCGAGAAATTGAAAGACATTTCACATCTGTGTGAAGGGATTCGTTTTACGGATGCTTTTCTTGGTGAAGAGTTATCATTCTGCCCTCCTGAAGACCATCCCATTACCAAAGAGGACGTGCGACTTTTCGATCAGAAGCTGAGGATGTCTACTATATATGTGATCGGTAATTTTTCGCAATGTCTGGTTTTCATAGCTGTATTATTTGTAGGTTTGCTCCCAGCTAGTTCGCCTAAGGCAATCATTGGCCTCGAGCTATTCAACATCGCTTGAGAGGAGCCTTCAACCAGAAGACACTTTTCACGAGAAATCTACTTACAAAGTAGCTGTTCCTGACCAAACGCTGCAATAGATGGGATCAAATCTTATATTTAACTAGAGATTTTCTAATTTCTTGTTTCGATCTCTGGATCTCTTTCACGATGTATGGTTAGAGGGTGATATAAAAGCTGTGTTTTTGTGATACATTTCGTTCCAACGCTGGAAATGCGTTTAATGTAATGTCATATTTGAAAAAAGTGAATTCAAGAGGCAAATGATGCTGTCGACATACTCTTATGGTCCTGAATACGGCCTGGATGTGGTCCATACAACAGGTTTCATGACGGAATCCTGATTGCTGTTGTTGTGACTCAAAGTTCACGATATGCAGAAGAGGGTAATCTTCGTGTAAAAATTGTAGAGAACACTCAACAAGCGTATCGGAGAGTACTGATGAAGAATTCTTTTGCAACCTAAGGAGGAGGAGCGTGCGCGAGATCGACTATCTAGGATCCTTTCCTTTGAAAGTAAGACGTCATATGGCTTGTGGCTTTCAACCAGAAAGAATTTTGTAATGATTTTATTTGGCAATCAATGACGGAGTCACTGACCTATCTGTGAATAAATGAATAAAGATAGGTAGAGTCTCATGTGTAGATGGAAACGAATAACGCAGAAAATTATAAAATAGTTCTACAATTCTCAATTGATCTCAAAAAGAATCCTGAATGGTTACAATACACTACTTTCGTGGAGTGTTGCTATAGTTGAAAGTGTTCAAATGGCATTTGCAATACACCTGATTTAAATACTAATGGTGCGCGTGTAGCGTAGTAGTTAGAGGTGGCCTGCAATACGCTTTCCAACAATCCTTGGTTCGATCCCGTACCCAGGCACACTAAACCTTCCATTCCGCTGGAATCGGTATATTGGTACCAGACTTGGTTGAGAGGATAAACACACTGACGTGATAGATCGGTAGGCCACCGAAAGTCATTTTATTGGCAAATATATGCATTTATTAATCTCTACAATGCTTGATGAAGTCGAATGCATAGCGCGAGACTGATCAGCACTGATTGATTGTCCTTTATTTTTCAAATAATAACAAAAACCACAACAATCTATCGTACTTGGCAAGAAAACGGAAATATCGATGAAAAAAAAACATAAAAAAACCAAAGTGTGCATAGGATGAGACCGATGTCAAATAATATTGTGGTTTAATGAAACGAAGAAAAAACTCGAAAGAATCTAAAATGCCCAACTAATTTATGTGTGTAGGGTGGATACATATTAGAAAGGTATTTCTTGGCGATTCTTTTTATCCGTTTGCTAGCCTTAATAAAAGAACTAATTTACGTGGAAATTGTTTTGAAATTAGCAACATTGTCGCTTTTTAGATCCATGTTATATGGCTTTGGACAATTAGATCAAATTTGCCACACATTTTAAAAAGGGCAACCAGAAACAGTCAATTATTTTGTACAAAAATCCTCGACAAAATCTGGTACCTGTAACGCTGTAGATTCTCGACTAATAGATTTACGTAACCCTCACATACGAATCATTTCACATCGGATCTCTGGCTAACCGATTACCATTTTTTCGCAGGAATCTCGAAAGCTACTACTACTAAGAAGTCTTTAAAAACTAGACCGCTGCTGAAAACGTTTTCAGGAAAATCGTCGATTTCAAGACGTCAAAATGCTATGCGAACAAAAGAAAAGTGTCTCGTTGGTAGAATTAGTAGATTCCAACTGTTCCTTTTTTCAGAGTAGCCATGTTGTGTTTGATCAGGATTATATCATTTTAAAAGTAAATTATGACCTTTATAAATAAATCGTCTACAATCCATCGTTATTTTATCACCTGAGATTGTTTTCATGAGAGCAGCGATTTGAATCTTCCGATTTGTTAACAGACGAACTGCTCGACAACAATGTTACAAACCAAATTCAAGGTTTAAGGGCTTCGTTGGTCTGGTGCCGCATTGAACCAGTAAGGTTATTATGTTGTTAAATGGTTAGGAAAGTGTAATCTTCTGGAATTTACTAAAGAGACATCTGGGTAAAAATATGAAGGATATTGATACTTATACTACTTCATAATTGAAAATTAAACAATTGTTGTTCAACCCTTAAGTAGTCGCCAGTTATGCGGATTTGAAGAAGCCAATTGGTCCTGAACAAGTCTGGTACCAATTCTCCAACCCGACTCCGGAGGGATGATAGGCTTAATGGTCCTCGTGTATGATCGAACCAATACTTTCTTTTGCTGAACAGTATCACTTCTAATGTGTTATCAATTCCTAATTTTAATAGTACTCTATGAAATTTAATGAATAAATTGAATGGATTCTGCTGCCTAGAATATAGCTTTTCGGTTCGCTTCCTTAACACAAAAACGCCATGTGTACCAAAATCGGTATACACCCCTTGAAAGATTCCCAGAGGTTTTCTTACCGCACTTCTTGAAATCACTAGAAAAGAAAATTCGACGTAAATCGTATGTCCGGAATAGCTCTTCGAAAACTGTTCTCTCTCCTAATAATTTATAAAAAACCTCCATTTAGAGCAGCTCAATTTGGGACAAGAGTGTATTGCTTTTTAAGAGAATATACACTACAGATTATGGCCAATGAGAAAACGCAGATATTCCCTTGTTTAGACATTGAGGTTCATTACCTTAGGACAGCTTTTCACTATGATGTAATAATAAATCAGTAATGATAAATGTTCTAACTTACTGTGTTTCTTTTCACGACAGTGAAATTATTGGAAATAATTTGGATACATAACAGCATCATTGCAGTTCTTTGAGAATTCTTCTTCAGACTGTTCAGACATTAGGGGTGAGAAGATTTTCTGTTTGGAAACAATTATTAATTCTTATTACCACCAATTTTTATTGCTGGTTTAGACCCTTACTGTTCGAGAACATACATATATGCGATATTATAATACAGCCCATAAGATAGGTCCTTCTATGCAGTAAGTCCTCAGCCAAAGGAATACTTGTATACCAACACTATCGGTGTACAAATGCCTTCTCTTATTTAGAAATTCGTACATAAAGTACATCATTATGGAATGCACTACATCTGCACTAAAATTCAGTACATCCTGAATAACTTGTGAATTCTGAAGAACTTGGTTTTGTTCTTGGATCTCTTATGTGAGATGTACTGGTAGAAAGCTGTCACAATGAATTGTCACATTGTCATACGTCAGCAAAATGGAGATTTGCCATCGGACATCCAAATCACTTTCTTGACATAAAAGGCCAATGACACAATGAGATGGCATGATGAATGTTTTAAAGTGAAATAAGCTTAAAATGAAAAGTACACACACCTTAGAAAAGTTACTAGTACTTTCCTACTTTGGTAGTTCACTTTTTACAGATAAATAACTGGTGTTATTAAAAATTTTGCATCGTCCATGTAATGTATGTGTAAAACATGTAATGTATAATATTTTGTATTTGTATTACATTATTTTATTTATTTATATTTATTTATTATATTATTTTGCATTTGCCCTCAGGGCAGAGACGGTGATTGCATGATCTCAGGTACAGTGTACCTGATTTCTTGCAAACTTGCGGAGACGAATATATTGGCGAAACGGGAAGACCTCTTTGTGTCCGCATAGAAGAACACCTAGATGGAAAATTTAAAAGCGAAACGAGTACTCCACTAGGCACGCATAGGACACAAAGACACAACGGAGAGGATTTTGATGTTAAGGTTAATATTCTTGAGCAAGAAACTAGCATATCGACACGCAAAGTTCTTGAGGCATTTTGGATTAATTTCAAAAACTCAAACATGAACCGCAAGGAAGAGTGCCTCCTAATCACACGTGATTTCGCACAATATATCAGGTTGATCTTCTAGTCTGATAAAGGGGCACTCTAGAAGGAAGTATACCTCATTCCTCTTCCGCAGACACAACCTAGCGGTTGGTCGAAGGCAGAGAAGTGGTGAGTATTCGATGTTATTTACGCGGTTAGGACTTGGTTTTTGAGTTTCTCTGTTTGAGTTATTGACGTGTTTGGCTTGGTAGATCGCTGTCAGTCGACCTTTCCAGGCTCTGAAGAAGGCGATACGGCCGAAACGTCAGCCTCATAATAAACTTAACAACCTCGTGCTCGTTCAAAGAAGAAGAATCAAGAAGTATAATTCCACAGTAAAAAATCGCTATCTCATGGAAAAACAATGACCATAAAAGGCGAAATCACTTTTTATTATACCAGAAACAATAAAATATCATCTGGTTGCCTCCTTTATGTACTAATTTTTTAAATCAAAACCTTTGTGTCACATGAAAATCTCTGCAGTCGTCATTCGGACTTTTAATCCTTGGCATAAAGCATTTAGGATTACTCGCTTCCTTCAAAAGGTTGTTTTTTAAAGCCATCTTACATTTAACGTGCACTTATCTTAGCTAGGGAGAGTGTCACAAAAACTAACATATTTCACGTTTTCTACTCTTGCTCTTCTTTTTTTTTTAAAATGCGACGTGGTAAATGGAAATACCTTATTTTTTATACTTAGTTTTCTAAGTATTGCTTATTTGTCCAAAATAATATTCCTTTTTGAAATTAAAAATAAGTGATCGAATATAAAAGAGTGATTTTTACATAAACGAATATAAAGAGTAAAGTGACGACACGGAGTATACAGTTCATATTCATTGGCATCAATGGATTCAAACTGTGAAAATCGAAAATTTCAGGGTTTACCATGTTATCTACACATGTCTATTCACTATGACCAGTCAACATCCGAAAACAGCATTCGATTTCCTCACCTACAATTGGACCATCCAACACTTGAAGAAATCAGCATCGAGCGGGTGAAAAGCGTCGAGAAAGCGTGCAAGAGACTTTTTCGAGTGCCTTCGGATTTAATGTAGTAATCATGTCGAGTGCCAAATATACTTTAGTTTTCAAGCTGATATTTCCTTAAATATACCCCATTAAGAGATGCCATTAAGACACCATTTTGATACTGTGCTGGATTAGTGTTTTACTTAATTTGGGGTCAAAATTTAAAGATGAAAATTTGCCTAGATTTAAACACACCTATAATTTTGAATTTCATTTTTAACTACCTATTTCTGTTAATCGGTAGTGTTATTATCAATCGAAATAACCGCTAAGACACTGAGATATTTGCAAAACTTCGGGGCGGTGCGAACTTCCAACCAGATGATTGCCCTTTCCGGGGGGTCACCAGTTATCCATTACACCATCCGTGCCCCTCCCTTTGCCTTTCTCTCAGCGTGCTTTATTTTACTATACACCTATAACTGTTCCAAAGCAGCATTCCGTATATGTGAAGCTAGATTTAACATAAATATTGCTTACCAGCACTTCTTTCCGCTGTATACTTTTTCGTCAAAGAATGATAGCCAATAGAATAAATCTACTCACAAAGGTCTGAACTATTCGCACTTTTAACGTTAGCTTTCTTTCAACCTATCCTCAATAACGGATACTTCGCCGATCATGTTCGTATTTTAGCAATAAATATCCGATTTTGAGCAGAAAATTGAACACCACTACAACATCGTTAAAAAATTAACTTTATCGGCCAAAGTGAAAGCCTTAATAAGTACTGAATTTTTTTTTAAACTGTACAAGTTTAGACATTCCATCCACGCAGAAGATAAGATTTTTTAGTCTGAAGTCGTCAAAGGCCTGTTTGGTCGCTTCTGAATTGATGTTTAGTGCGAATGAAGTTGTCCAGGATTTTGAAGTGGCAGTAATCCGTAATTCCCACTTTAAATTAGTAAACATGTCCAACTCCAACATGTCCTTCTACACTACCACTTGCAATTCGCGCTGCTAATAATTATGTAGTAGAAACCGTCTTTACCGATCTTTCATCAACATCCTATATTCCAATTTTTAGTACATTATAGCGACTTCTGCACACTAATTCTTGCCGTAGTAATTTTCCCAGGATTTTATGCGTTATGATTTCATGTGCTCAATAACATCCATGACAAGTGGCCGCAAAATTCTTCGAGCGTAATTTCGCACAAATGTGTTTCAGGGTTTTCTTCATGTGTCTTTTCTCTTGGTCATCATAAGGGTAGCTGCGATCCTTGTAATCCTCAAGCTGCTTTTCTCCATCAATAAACATTCCGAAACGAACGTTGTAACCATTGATCATTAGCAATTCTCTGACCAAATGCAGTTCAATGCAATCAGTTTCAACGATTTTGGTCACTGTTCAATTGAAAGTTAAAAAAGTCAAATTTTGAAACGACATTATCTCAGTAGTCCAAATCAATGAAGGACAATCGACAAACCATTCGGCATTGGTCACTATCGTTGATTTTCTGAGCAATGCATCATGGATTCGACTTCAGGCATTGTAAAAGTGATTGAACGCAATGAGTTCCGGTTACCTGGCAATGTATGAAATCACTGGCCTTATCCTCCCAGACTAGTCTGGCACCAATTTCTCGTTACCAGAGGAAGGAAGGACTTGATTAGATCGGCTCTCAGATCAAACACTCAGATAGTGCTTATTCCATTGCACCTCTAACTACTACGCTACAGGTACCCACCCAGAATCAGTACAAGTTAGTATTAGAACAAGATCACTAAGAAAAATGGTGAAAAAAAACGTGAACTTTTCGCGTTGCGAAATTGGGCAATCTACTCTAAATAATCCAAATATTTCCTCAATCTTTTATAATTTTTTGCTGCATTACCTTTACAATCAGTTTTGTGGTTTATCAATTGATTGAAACCGTTTATGCTCATCTCTGACACAGTCGACTAATCTGTTCTCCACACCCCATGAGCACCAGGAGCACAATGATTTTTTTGTATGAGGCTTTTTGTTTTCAATATCTGCGATAAAAGATATCCACGGCTGGCTTGCCAAGCTTTGTCATTGCAATGCAGGACCTAACAAAGGTGTAGCTTGTCAAGTTCCTCCTATTACAAGTCGGGTTTATTTATTGGAATCTACCTCACACGGTGTCCCATTTCTACCACCTCACTTCATTTCAGCCTTCTGGTCAGTTGACATGCAAAATACAATCCATGCACATTGAGAAAAACTCACAGATTTATTCATGAGTATGGTTACCTGTATTTGAAAAATATAAATCATTCCGACAATTCAGAAGCCAAAAATCCATTTCTTCAGCGTTTCACTATCTAATAACGTAGTCGTTTTTGGCATAGTTCTAATAAGTTAGCCACCAACTATGTGTCTGGGATTAACTGAGTTGAATTTTTTCACATATCTCCGTGGAGTATTTTGAATTATGGACGAAGATTAGGGCGAAAAACAGGAGCAAAGTTGTTCTTCCATGATCCGACGTCAGATGTTCTGCGGGTCCCAGCGCATCTCTTATTGGTTTCCTCGTATTCACCATCTACGAAGGTCCACGGATTTGTGTGTGGATTCGGCTTGAAAAAAATAGGAGAAAACGAGATCAAACTCGGGCGTTGTTGCAGAATAGAGTATTTAAAACAGCAATGAGGATTAGGCCAAGGAATGCACAGGGCGACATTTGTTTCAAAAAAATCGTAACGGCGAGTTCTACCTTGGAAAATATAAAAGTCGCTGTCATTCCCCTGCTACGGTCGAAGGAGCTGGGCCACGAAACCCTGCCTCACTCACCATAGTTGCCGCATCTCTTATCTATCGTCTACGACTTTTTCAAGCATCTCGACAGCTTCCTGTTCGGTAAAAATTTCAGAAACAAACGAAGGCTTAAACTGCATTCAATGACTTCATCGCTTCCAAAAATGCAGAATTTTATGCAACCGATATGTGCCTCGTTCGCAAAAATGTGTAAATTTTAAAGGTTTTTATTACGGTTAAGAAAGCTTACTCTGAGCTAAGATGTGGCTTTCTAAGAAACAGCCCACATTTTTGACGTCGGGATGCAAAAGCAGAATTTTAGAGGAGATTTTAGGACATGGTATGGGTATTGTAGAACTAAGAATATTAGAGTACAACTTTCTCTACATCAACTTCATATAATAGAAAGAAGTGGTAGAACCACTGTGTTTCTCAAGTAGAATTGGATTCAGATCTTTATGCTCACAATTGAACAGAAGCATTGTTTCCTGTTTTGGACTACTTCCAGTGTTTTTTTAACCTGTTATATTTTCCTGCAAAAATAGTGTATAGCTAATATTTAATAATCACCAACCGTGTTAGGTGAACTAATATCTAGCTTCAGTTTTCATCATTTCTTAGCAATATTTCGTAACACCTTTGCTTTGCTAGAGATAATACAAAAACTTTATTACTAAAGATGATGAAAGGCAACAGATTACTAATGAAGAACTGAGATATAATCGAAATAGCCTCTTTCCGGTTCAGTCTACTAACAGTATTTACTCTAAATCTCCTTGATCAGCCGGTTCTCTCGTCATATAATATTTATATATTTATATTTATTGTCATGTTATTTTTGATGAAAGGAGCTCATTTACAGATTGCAGATGATTTGAATCATTCCACGAAGATGGCGGTGAATTGAGGCTGTAGGGAAACTTGTAAACTGCAGTGATGTCAACTTAATACTCGACATAATCCTAATGTTCTAAACCTTTAAGATTTACCTAACTTCTAAGCAATTGTGAATTTCTACAAAATGTTTGCAGGTGTATTTCCAAGCACAGATCTAATCTTCATTCGAGGACAATTATTTGAAAAAAACAACACGCGTGATTGTGCTGCTTATGGAGAAGACTCAGGTGGCTGTCATTTCAAAGCCTAGCTGCCTACTTATTAACAGCTGCAGATTAATTAATCAAGCGCAAAAACTATTCGGTAGTGTTATTTACGAAGCACTAAAGTACTAAAGATATTAACAGAAAATGAGCATTTTATTGATGTTTACTTTAAACACATGTTTCCCTGGGTATTTTTATAGTCGTTCTTCTTCAAATAATATGCGAACCCCAGTTCCCAGTAGTTTTAAGGAGTGCAAAGAAAAAAACCTCTATAAACCACTCGAATGAGGGTTGTACAGATTTTCGGCATGCGTTAATATGCAATGACTTAAGTCCTTATATGACGTCATAAAACATAAAATAACGGATCAAAGGGATCGTCGTTGATCAATCCGTGAGGCGATACGCCATGCATTCGACTTCAGCAGACATCATTGAGATGGTTGAATATATATTCAATTTATACAAACTTACGATACCTGACAAAAGTAAGAGAGTAAGAGTCTAAATAATTTTCCGATCCCAGAGTGATATGGACGACTTAGTAAGCCCGGAATCGAACCAAAGATCAATCGTGAATTTTAGGGCACCTCTAACCACTGCGTCATACTGTCGTCATGTGGAGTCATACGATGATTGAATGGTTGCTTTTAACTTTAAACACATTACATTCGAGATTTATTTGATCCAGTGCATTCAATGAGAAAATAATGAACGCTTTTAACTTTAAATTAATATATTGTCGGTTCGTATTGAACCTTAATACTTGGAACAAAACCATTGAAATCTATAGATTTTTGCCTACAGATATCCCATCAAATTAAAATTCTTATTTTCTAAAGGCAATGATATTCTTTTCACATTTCAGAGAGAAAGCCTTTATCTCCAATACAAAAGCTGTTCAATTCAACAACACAATATTTCGCCCTAGAATGCATAGACGTATTTTTCGTAGCTCCGTTTGTATTTGCGGCTACCGCGCTTATTTGAAAAGTTTGAAAAAATTTAGATTTGGTTTCATTTTTTTGGAATGTTTTGCTTCATTTGTAATAGATTTACATTACACTTGGAATGGTAGAGTAAAGTTGTTTTTATTGGTATGTAGACTTCCCAATTCCCTTACTATATTAATGAAGAAATTATAGTCTGTTATCGAAAATACAGTTTCGTTACGGAAGTGTTAATAATGATTACTGAACAAATTGCATAATATACTTAATTTTTCAAATAGTGGAATAACATTGAAGTTCGCAACTTATTTATTTTCATTTTCCAATAGAATATAGTGCTTGACAGTTGCAATAAGTCGGAACTCTTAACATTTCATAGTTCTCTCGCACAGTTCGACGAGATCTACAATATTTTTTTTAAATCGTCGCGCAATATCGAATAAATAAACTGTAGGAGACACTATTATTGACATTCATAATCATAATGAATGCTTTCCTAAGCACAAATAAACAATTAAGAAGCGGTGGAAACTGCCTGCTGGCGGTCATAGGGATTTTATAGTGACGTGTTGATTTCTATCCATTTCTAGCTGGTTATCATGTTTTTCATTTCACGAATAGATGTGTAAAAGATATGTACGTGTTGTTTTCTTGATTTCGCTGATATAAAAGTAAACCGTCATCTCAGTGGTCTCAAATGAGTTCTCTACCTCGTAAATATACTCTCGCTCAACTTGGTGCTCCTCGTAGGTTTTTTGGAATTCAAAAATTCATATTTATCATTTTGAAATTTCCATATCGATTACTCAGAAATAATATATCGATTTTCTTAATGGTTTCTCTATTGTGTTTGAGTTTTACTGTTCCGTTAATGTTAGTGGATTTTTAACGTTTAATCTGGATGACCGTTGCTAGAGTCAGTATGCATTCCAAATATATTTTTTTATTTGTTGTTCTCTTTAATACCTTCAGACACTTCCAAAATGTCTAGCATTGCGGGTGATGAAGAGATAGTGGAAGACAGATTCGATGATCAGAGTTTCGACGATGCCCCGCTTTCAGATCGTGAATCAAACTGTGAGTTTGCACTAGAATTGTTGTATACTAATTAACGAGGTACTAGTAGAATTTCCTCTGCAATCTACCATGTCGTGATGTCATTGTGTAATACTTTTTTTTAAATTTAGTTGATGAAAAGGAATTGCATGAATATGACAATGTTCAACAATCCGTTGACGAAAGGTATGTGTTTTGCGCAACAGATTGTTTTTAGCTAAAACAACTTCGAATGTATAACCTATTTAACAGGATTCATTCTTTCCTTTCCACAATTCCGGAGGAATCGAAGATTGGAGACATGCCAAATAGTGGTTTGCGCTTTAGTTCTTAATCTTAATCAGTATTTGTTGTTTTGGTATATGAGACTTCTAATCTTAAGCTCCACTTTTTATTTTCAACCACACTCATGTCTTTACGCAGATGAAATAGGTTCCTATACTTTTACAATTAACCATTCTGTCATCAATAAGTCGACATCCGTCGAATAGCAATACCTTCAATAACGATGATTGTTCATCCTTTCGGGCGTTTTCTGTCAAAAGCAGCGAATTTATTTCAGACCGTTAGTTTTGTGTTATTAGTCATCCAATATAAAGAACTGATAAGTCTCACTTTAGAAAAACCAATTGACATCATTCAAAGAGAGCAGGAGTCATTTCTTCGTGATCATGGCCGCTTCATTTTAAACGATCCAAGGTTTGCAAACTGTTCCAACAAGTCTATATCTATTTACCATTTTATTTCTCTGTATTGAAGGTTCAATCAGAGCAATTTCGAGAAGGAGAATAGTTGGGAGCCAAGCATTATTAATCATTCTTCGTGCGAAAAAACAAATAAGGCTAGATTTTCCCAAGGCCTTCCAGTGCCGGTATGTCTTTTAAAACTTTCTCAGTTATTCGTTTCATCAACTATATTACTGCAGGATAATGGTGATTGTTGCCTGAAATCTGACGGAACATGCTTGAATGCTGCTAATGAAGCACCTTCAGAAAGCAACAACGGCGCGGTTGGTATAATCACAAGTATTTCGTTCTATCATTATTAAACGATTGAATATCTTGTTCCAGGTTTCCGTTAGTACTAAAATGTTTTGTCAGAACATCGTAAACAAGGAAAACATAACGAGTGATGTTACCAATAAAGACTACGATCACATGCTATTAGACATGCAAAAAGTGATTAAGAACTTTCTTGGAACTGTTACTGTATGTTTTAAGCTTCCTGAGGCGTTCAAATTTCAGCTTAATTTGAGTCATAGTTGGAGTACTCCCAAGCGGATTCTGGATTCATCGTATGTTACCAACGAACCGACAAACCCTTCTGTTTCATCTTCAGGAGTCGTACAAACGAGCACTCCTATTTGTGTGTTACTGCATTTTCATATTAATTCTATAGCCATCCACTGCATATTCACTCTTTTACATATATATATATATATATATATATATATATATATACGTATGCACACGTACATACATGTGTATATACATATATATATGCATATATATACATATATGTGTATATATACATATATATGTTTTTCAGCCTTAATAGCCAAAGCTACATCTCGACATCATGATCTTGCTAAAGAATTCCATGGTATATCTCTGATCCTGCCTGAAGATAATTTACATGGAAAAATTGGCTTTAGTTCGGGTTCCTTTTATGTGTATAGAGTTGTTTTTTCTTTTTAGCTTCATCTACACTTGATGAGCACTCTGTTGCGGAAACCACGGGATCGCTTCATTTAAGTATAAGGACAATTCAAGAGGTTTTAAAGGTATACCTTTGATCCTAACGAAGAGTGTATCTTCGATAATCAAAAATTCTGAAACGAGTATTTATTGTCTTAACTTAAGCAAGAAGTATATTTAAAAGTGACTATTACACATAAGTTAGGTTAGTAAATTCTTGCGAAACATTGATAACCCTGGCATGAAAAACAGCATAGTTTTTCTCAGTTATTTATTCGTTAAAAAAGAGATCGCGGTGTTTGAGTTCTTGGAAGAACGGTGGAATTATCTCTAATGTCGAATCTTTTAACCCGTTTATGAAAATGTTTCTTATTAGTCGGACACCTTTCCAGAATTAAAACGAAAAATTTTTCAGAAACAACCCTCTGGTGCTTCCACAGAATCGTTAATGAAGGTGTTGGAAGAGCATAGAAAAAGTCGAGTGAAGCCACGAAAAGCTCATAATCACCTTTTTGCGCCTCCGGTTTCATATATGTCAGTGCATATATCTTAATTAGTAAAAAAAGGTGCATTCACACTGCTCTATTTAAGTAAACCATCATTGCCGTGTACCTCGCGTAATCTCTCTTCCACTAAATCATGTAGCAGTGGTGGAATCATGGTAGGAGCTGTCTTTTATAGTTGCCGCAATAACATTGCGCAATATATTTGTAGTTTAGGCTGGATTCGCTGTGGCAGAAAATGCTTTGGTAGGTTAAGTTTCAAGTGTTTCTGTAAAGGCTGTCTTCCTGATTTATTTTCAAGGCTAACATATTCTGTTCAGGATAAAACTACAGATATGAATAAGACAATTGTTCCTGACAATGAAATGGTTTCAAAGGTTTCTGCCACATTGACGGTTGTTCTTTGACTTTATTTTGCTATCGTTCTATTTAGCATGATTCATTTTCCTTTCAGCTCTTTATTTTGCTCGCCCACCCACTACTTTTTTATTGCTCTTCTCCATATATTTAATCTATACAGCTTCCCGATGCAGACGTTATATCACGCGTCGCCTGAGAAGCTTATTTTGTACAAATTAAAGTTTGCAAAATTTTTTTGCAAACGGGTTAGTTCTTTTCGCGACGGAACTGTTCTAAGAAGAAGGAAACTAAGAGTACCAGCTTATTATTATGATTCCATATGTTTTATCATTGAAGACATTAGAGATACTCGACTCTATCGTAACAACTCGTATAACCTAAACGTTTTGCCATCAACTTTTGAACCTTTTGGTATACCATTTATATATATACTTGTGGAGTTTGTATATATGTATATATACATACAAACAAACATATATACAAACATATATACATATAACATTTATATATTTATAATATATATACATATATATAACCTCAGGAGGGGCTGGTGTAGAGCAGTGATTAGAGGTGAATTTGCAATATGCACTGTATCGAACAAAGGTTCGATCCCTTCATCTAAGGTCACCATGCCTTCATCTCTCCGTGGATGACGAGTTGGTTAAAACTTGTTTGGAAGGATAAAAGCACTAACTTGAAACATCATTGGGCCACCTTTGGCTAGTGTATAGGCCAGATACGCATTCAATCATTCCTATGATGGTTGATGGAATCGACCACATGCCACTTCCTTCATGGTCTAATCAAAGCCGAATAGTTAATCCTTTACCTAAGGAGCTTCTACTCACCAATTTGAAAACTCTTTGAGCTTGTGCAATCTTTCCAGCGTCCTAGAGAGGTTTTCAAACAGGAAATTTTCTCTACTGAAGCAAAGTTAGCAATTCGCATATTGTTTAGAAGACATTTTAAAAGTCTCCAGTTCTACTTTCATTGTAAGCTAAGTAAGACAGATTTTCAAATTTATCTCTTGATGGGATTTGGGATTCAAGAGGATGGAATACATAAGCGAAGTTTGGAATTCCTCTTAATAGTGTTAACAGTTGTTATGTGAAGGCACAGTCTAATAAATATGTTCATCTCTTCAAAAGATGTTGGTACCCTCGATTCTGATTCGTCGCCTGCCCAAGCCATTTTGCTTTCACAACGAGATATTAGAAGTACTCCAAAAATTCTTAAAGTTCTGTTCATTCTCCCAGAAGCTGCAGTCCATTGCAAAATCTGTTCTCGATAATCCAAGTGTCGTGATGCATCATATTGCTCCACCACTGAAGTCATCTTTGTCCTTCTATGTACCTCTCTTTACTTTCTTCGCATATGAGAAACACTGGATGTTTCTGTGGCTTATGAATTGTATTTTTTACACTCGTTGAACAATTCGAAAAAGTTCAGTTCTCTTCGGCCGACATAACACAAGCGTTTATTTGAACATACAATTTAACATCCAGTTCAACTGTATCACCTGTATTCCCGTTGATCTTCGATTGAATCAAGCGGGCGCTAGTAATTCCTCCATCTGTCCCTGTCGCGTGCAAGAGTGGTCCAAAGGGTTCTGCTCGCTCTAGGGACACGTTGAGCATCATACCATTCGTTCAGCGTGTTTGTAAAGAACTCTGAAGAATCGGGTCGGTGGTCTTCCTGTTGTGCGCTTGACATCCCGAGGAATCCAATCCGTGGCGGCTCTTGTCCATCGGTTGCCATTTCGTCGCATCACGTGCCCGGCCCACCTTATTTTTGACATTTTGGCGTAAAGGACGGCGTCTCTAATTTTCGATCGTTGACGTAGGTCCGAGCTTCGTATTCCCTCTCTCACTTGCGTGACACGCGACACTCCTAGCATCGCCCTTTCGCTGAGTGTTCTTTCATCCTGCCTACGTAGCGATCAGGTCTCTGATGCGTATGTTAATGCAGGAAGCATCGTTGAGTCAAAAATGTGGGCACGGAGTCGAGTGTTCTTCATCCTCTTCACTACATCCTCGATGCTCTTAAAAGCTCCCTAAGCTGCTCTCTTCCTCCTGCTCAGCTATGGAGCTACGTCATTCATCATGTTGAGTTCTCGAGTTCTTCTAGGTACACATAACTGTTGCATTCGGAGATATTTGTTCCGTTGAGCTTAAATGGGGCCTTTGAGACCGATCCGTTTTCATGAATACCGTTTTCGTCATGTATAGTCGAAGACCAATACTTCCACATACTCGGTCAATGTCGGCAAGCATTCGTTCCGCCTGACTGATGTTTGATGTTATAAGGACGATATCATCAGCAAAGCGAAGATGGTGTAGTTGCCGACCATCATTTTTCACTCTTTCATTGTCCTATTCCAATTTTCGCATAACGTCTTCGAGGCTCGATGTGAAAAGTTTTGGCGACATTGTGTCGCCTTGTCGAACACCCCTCTTTACGTTCATTTTAATTGCGTTGTAAAATGGCGATACGGTATTCTATTCGTGAAATTCTTCTATAGCTCACGAAGGAGTGGTGTTTGGGTAGCGACGCCCTGGTTTCCCAGAGCTTCTATAACCGCTTCTGTCTCAACGGAGTCAAAGGCTTTCCTCAAGTCGATGAAAGTGAGACAGAGCGGTCTTTTATACTCTCGTGATAGTTCGATGAGCCTCGTTATTGTGTGTATGTGGTCTATTGTACTGAATCCTTTTCGGAACCCTGCTTCCTCGCATGGCTGTACCTCGTCCAATGTTCTGTCCATCCTGTTGAGAATGACTCTAGTAAAGAGTTTATTTACGACGGACAGCAGGCAGATTGGGCGATAGTTGCCAATGTCGTGGAGGTCTCCCTTTTTGTACAACAACACGGTTTTGCTGGTCTTCCATTGTTTGGAACCTTGCATTCTGACAGGTAGCCTGTGAAGAGACGAGCCAGTGCATTTGCACACCCAAATCGGTTATGCAAAATCTTCGGTTTACTATGATGTGGTCTATTTCACTATGGTACTCTCCATTGGGGGATTCCCACGTCCAGCGTTGAGAGAGGGGCTTTTGGAACTGTGAGTTACCATGGATTGTCTTGGTCGTCATGATAATCTCGGATAGCCTCTCTCCCTGTTCGGTCCAATCTTAGCGTTGAAGTCGCCAATTATGACTTTGAAGGAGGTATGATCTTCTCTGTAGAACTTCTCCAAGTCCATATAAAACGCTTCGACCTCATATTCGTCGTAGCTTGAGGTAGCTGCGTAGACGACGTAGATAATTAGAGCCGGCATAGGCCCACATCTCTTCAACCTTAACCGTCCGATTCGGGTTGTTAGTTGTTTAAACGATTCGATGTTCATGGCCAAACTCGTGTTCACGAGTACACGAGGACACCAACGCCTCCAACTCCTCTATTGTCGCATGTTCCAAGGAAGAGTTCTTTTCCAGGATCATAAACGGCGTTAAAGGAATGATGTCTCCTCGTCTCAGCCAGTCCGATGTCGTCGTATCTGATCTTTCTGGCCTGCATCAGCAAGTCCTCAACAGCGGACTCAGATGCAAGCGATCTTGCGTTGTAGGTACAGATCGTCACCTTAGTCCTATCACATTTAGGTAGCCCAGATAGCCCTGAGATTGTAGCAGCCTCTCCGTACTCGTCCTACCCAACGCTGCCTTATCGGGGGCTCTTTCGTGGTCAGGGGAATGACTCTCATTTATTTTACTCTGTTTGGCATCTTTTGTACCCACGGGGTAGCTTGCCGGGCTCTAACCATGGGGGCTGAATATACTAATGAGTAGCTTGCCAGTCTTTCCCAGAGTTCATTGGAGTTGAGTGGACAGGACTCCTAACCGCCTCCCATGTACTTCCTAGTCACTTGCTTGCAGGCTTTTGGCCGAATTGACTTGTAGAATACAATTTGCACTGCCAGATCTGCGCAGCAGAAAAAGAGTGTTCATCCCTTTGATCCACCTGCTGCTCTGGGAAGCACAAGGTCGCTTTTGGTTCGCGTTTGACCCCCTATCCGCCACCTGGGGACGCGCCACGTAGCCTCACGACTAACCGGCTCGAGATCCATCAGTGAGGAAAAACCTCAGTGAGTGGAAATCCGTGGAACATCCAGTTATTACCAGCAATTGGTTGTTTTTCATTTGAAATCTCTTTTAAGAATCATAGTTGTAGTACTGAATTTATAAGAGGGTAGAGTTTTTGGCGTTGGTCAATAACTTTGGGATTTACAATCTATTACGCTGAGCCTCGAACAGGTAAAATATTTGCCCTATACGATCTTGCGTGGCCTACCGATGTTTCCAGGTAATGTTTTTTTTTGGAACCACTTTCCTGATCTCAAAGGATGGAGAGTTCGGTTTGTTTGGAGCGCGAGATCGAGCCAAGCCTCGTTTATTATAGGGTTCCTAGGCGATAAATACTTTTCTTTAAAGTGGATAGTTGTAAATGTTGTATAAAATTGGAGAAATATACTACATGTGTTGCAAAATCGACCGCCAAAGGTGACAGCAACGTATTTCAATAGAAACATGGAAAACTAAATAGATAAGCCAAATTGTAGAGCCGAATACACAAATAAGGGGCGGGCTATTGCGAAACTACAGTGAAAATCATGAGTCACATATTATTCGTTGCGTGAGAGATGAGAAATTATACGTTGTTCCATGGGCTTGACACAAAAATTTAGACGTTGTACACGTTGTCTTAGGTGGGTTAAAAAAGAGATTAGATCAAGACGAACTGGAAATATATCTGGCTAAAAATTCACCTCTCAAAATGCTTTACATGGTGAAGACTCTACTCCGAAGCGAATGGTACCGCCAACATTCATTTGAATATTATTTCCTTCTCGGTTTCTCTTTGATTTTCTTTTTTTTATTTCCTAATGTATACATTTTAGAAAATGGATCATGGTGCTGCTTGTAATCAAGGGAAGGTTTCATGCGAGGGAGAGGTGCGTTGTGAGGCGGTTTTTTTGCTTTTATGATTTTAATAGTTCCTCTTTCTCTTACAATATTCGTTCCTGGTGGTGATCCTTTTCGAGCATCGCGACGTTTGCGTGTGTTATTCTATAAAATACAAACGTACAAATCTTTTGAAGTTGCAACTACAACTGGGTGGCTTAAGCCACAATCATTATTGTCAGCCATCCCAATGTTCACCTTAAAGCTCTCTTGCATCTTATTCTGTCTCTCTGATATCTTTCTGGGCCATTTATAATGAATAGAAGAATGATTGTAAAGTTGCATTCAAACCCCGTATACAATCCATTTTCCATCCTTGGATTAGGGTTATAAGGCTACGAAATCAATAAAGGGAAAGCTAGGCAAGTAGGATCTAATTAGCAAGCACTCTATGTATAATAAGTAAACAATTAGTATTTGTGTATAAATTTTTGTGTTCGCTCTCATCAACTTCCGTGCTGTTGTTTGCTTGTTTATTAGCTATTCAAGCTGTTTTTCATACATATTTTGCTAATTGTACGCATATCTCTATGATGACACTTCACTCCGTTAGCTGCATAGTACTATATGTTGCGTCCTATTGCTGTTTGTGAGTAAATGTAAGCCAAAACCAACTATGTATTTTTTATGATCAAAGATATAATTCCTATATCTGTTGTGCTGGGATGGTTTGCACACAACATACATTAGTCATAATCATTCTTGATTCTGTGTATACTGGTTGATTCTATGATTGGGAAGAAGTGGTGAGACACTTCAGAGATTGAAGAAGTAAGTCCACGTATACTCTTCAAATGTCGGTAAGGCAACTAATAGGTTTGCTAAGTTCCCCAGAGAGCGGCTCGTAGCTGTTTTTGGTCGTTATTCACTTCTTTCGTATGCCCCATACAACCTAATGACGTGCGAGTGAATGAAGTTGACGAATATATCTTTAGTTGAGCTCTCGACCGCATTCCTCTGCAAGATCATCTAGCTCTTTATCTACAAACGCTATGGTTCCATGCTTTTCACAACTGACTTCTAATCCGACGCGGAGGTTTTTTTTCACTTACCAATAAGAATTTTATGACAGCTTTATTTTCTGAAAATTGAGATTTAGGTCTGTGCTTTATATCCCTCAACTCGAAGTAGCGTTCGGTTTCGTAGCTATTGGAGATACAGCTGTTTCGAACGTTGATGTTACCAATCGTACAGATACCTCTCTTCAAATAAGGGCGAAGCTCAGTCATTCTGGACCACCTTTTACTGTACACTAGTTATTTTCTAAAATCTTTCCTATCACTATTCAATGCTCTAATGAAGAACGACCATATTGGTTGCAGCTCTTGGACAGCCAAATCTTACTTCTGGATGCACGTCGTACTGTTCCGCTTCGAATTGAATTTTCCCCGTCTCAGAATGCTCGATTCTATACAAATCTTCTGATTGCGGTGGAGGGAGGAGGTGGACCTCAAGTGAACTATAGGGTATTCTTTTTTTTCTTATAAGCTTTTATTTATAGATAATGTTTCATTGTTTCTTTTCTTTTCTTAAATCTTTGTTGTGTAACTTCAATGGTGTTAATTTCATTTTTATGGTTACTTTCAGCTGAAATAAACTCTTAATTTTTCTTTCTACTTTTCTAATACACTTCTACATAAAGTATTATTTCTTTTAAGATGCCGGTTCGAGGACTGGGTGGAGCTGCAGTTGTTACAGTGAAGGCCAGAGATGACCTACGTATTTCACGAAATGGAACTTATATCTTACAGTCTTCTCATGAATCAACTTTCTCATTTTCGTTGACAAACTCAGGAAACCGGTTTGTTACTAACAACCGTTGTTGATTCAGAAGCTATTGGAAGAGCATTGTATGTGATTATATCTTATATGATTCATTATAAAACTTGAACTTTAGACGAGCGCTTTCCCGTGTAGTCGTTTTATCCACTACAGAATCTGGCGCTCTGGAACACATTCCTGCTGATATTCGTCCAGCTCCTGGAATTGTGATAGATCGTGGTGACTCTAAGGAAAGGATATTCACTGTTATTTATTTTGCTTACGTCTTGTTTTTATTTTCATTTAAATGTCCTCTGTAGTAACACATTTAGATATGTGGTCGTAAACAAAATTCACTTAAAACTTATAATTATGATTTTATCCTGAAGAAAAATTTATCGTAACGCTCATCTAACTTTTCAAAAAATTTTGACGCGCTTAATATCGCCTACAGTTATTTTAGCCTTTTTAAGCTGGTTTCCATACGTCTCCATTCTCCCATATCTTCAATGAACTCAATTGTCTCTACTGCGTCAACAGCAGTAGGCGTTTTTGCATACCTGTATTTCTGTACTCCCTTTTGATTTCGAAACTTATTAGATCCATTTAAAGTAGTTTTGTTGTAGCAACAGCCAACAGCTAGTGAGCTTCAAGTGATGATATATTGGGGAGAAGAACGCACTCGTCAACGACTAAGATGGTTGATTTACTTTCTCCTCATTCTTCTTTTTTGAGACATGAATATGGTGTTTTCATATCCTTACGTTTCACTATTTTTTACTTTCTTAAAGGTATCTCTGTCATTTCAGAATAGTTTTGTACATATTTCTTACTTGTATTTTTTATAGCTCACGAAGTTTTAGTTTCGAGAAATTGAAAGACATTTCACATCTGTGTGAAGGGATTCGTTTTACGGATGCTTTTCTTGGTGAAGAGTTATCATTCTGCCCTCCTGAAGACCATCCCATTACCAAAGAGGACGTGCGACTTTTCGATCAGAAGCTGAGGATGTCTACTATATATGTGAGTCGGTAATTTTTCGCAATGTCTGGTTTTCATAGCTGTATTATTTGTAGGTTTGCTCCCAGCTAGTTCGCCTAAGGCAATCATTGGCCTCGAGCTATTCAACATCGTTTGAGAGGAGCCTTCAACCAGAAGACACTTTTCACGAGAAATCTACTTACAAAGTAGCTGTTCCTGACCAAACGCTGCAATAGATGGGATCAAATCTTATATTTAACTAGAGATTTTCTAATTTCTTATTTCGATCTCTGGATCTCTTTCACGATGTATGGTTAGAGGGTGATATAAAAGCTGTGTTTTTGTGATACATTTCGTTCCAACGCTGGAAATGCGTTTAATGTAATGTCATATTTGAAAAAAGTGAATTCAAGAGGCAAATGATGCTGTCGACATACTCTTATGGTCCTGAATACGGCCTGGATGTGGTCCATACAACAGGTTTCATGACGGAATCCTGATTGCTGTTGTTGTGACTCAAAGTTCACGATATGCAGAAGAGGGTAATCTTCGTGTAAAAATTGTAGAGAACACTCAACAAGCGTATCGGACAGTACTGATGAAGAATTCTTTTGCAACCTAAGGAGGAGGAGCGTGCGCGAGATCGACTATCTAGGATCCTTTCCTTTGAAAGTAAGACGTCATATGGCTTGTGGCTTTCAACCAGAAAGAATTTTGTAATGATTTTATTTGGCAATCAATGACGGAGTCACTGACCTATCTGTGAATAAATGAATAAAGATAGGTAGAGTCTCATGTGTAGATGGAAACGAATAACGCAGAAAATTATAAAATAGTTCTACAATTCTCAATTGATCTCAAAAAGAATCCTGAATGGTTACAATACACTACTTTCGTGGAGTGTTGCTATAGTTGAAAGTGTTCAAATGGCATTTGCAATACACCTGGTTTTAATTCTAATGGTGCGCGTGTAGCGTAGTAGTTAGAGGTGGCCTGCAATACGCTTTCCAACAATCCTTGGTTCGATCTCGTACCCAGGCACACTAAACCTTCCATTCCGCTGGAATCGGTATATTGGTACGAGACTTGGTTGAGAGGATAAACACACTGACGTGATAGATCGGTAGGCCACCGAAAGTCATTTTATTGGCAAATATATGCATTTATTAATCTCTACAATGCTTGATGAAGTCGAATGCATAGCGCGATACTGATCAGCACTGATTGATTGTCCTTTATTTTTCAAATAATAACAAAAACCACAACAATCTATCGTACTTGGCAAGAAAACGGAAATATCGATGAAAAAAAAAACATAAAAAAACCAAAGTGTGCATAGGATGAGACCGATGTCAAATAATATTGTGGTTTAATGAAACGAAGAAAAAACTCGAAAGAATCTAAAATGCCCAACTAATTTATGTGTGTAGGGTGGATACATATTAGAAAGGTATTTCTTCGCGATTCTTTTTATCCGTTTGCTAGCCTTAATAAAAGAACTAATTTACGTGGAAATTGTTTTGAAATTAGCAACATTGTCGCTTTTTAGATCCATGTTATATGGCTTTGGACAATTAGATCAAATTTGCCACACATTTTAAAAAGGGCAACCAGAAACAGTCAATTATTTTGTACAAAAATCCTCGACAAAATCTGGTACCTGTAACGCTGTAGATTCTCGACTAATAGATTTACGTAACCCTCACATACGAATCATTTCACATCGGATCTCTGGCTAACCGATTACCATTTTTTCGCAGGAATCTCGAAAGCTACTACTACTAAGAAGTGTTTAAAAACTAGACCGCTGCTGAAAACGTTTTCAGGAAAATCGTCGATTTCAAGACGTCAAAATGCTATGCGAACAAAAGAAAAGTGTCTCGTTGGTAGAATTAGTAGATTCCAACTGTTCCTTTTTTCAGAGTAGCCATGTTGTGTTTGATCAGGATTATATCATTTTAAAAGTAAATTATGACCTTTATAAATAAATCGTCTACAATCCATCGTTATTTTATCACCTGAGATTGTTTTCATGAGAGCAGCGATTTGAATCTTCCGATTTGTTAACAGACGAACTGCTCGACAACAATGTTACAAACCAAATTCAAGGTTTAAGGGCTTCGTTGGTCTGGTGCCGCATTGAACCAGTAAGGTTATTATGTTGTTAAATGGTTAGGAAAGTGTAATCTTCTGGAATTTACTAAAGAGACATCTGGGTAAAAATATGAAGGATATTGATACTTATACTACTTCATAATTGAAAATTAAACAATTGTTGTTCAACCTTAAGTAGTCGCCAGTTATGCGGATTTGAAGAAGCCAATTGGTCCTGAACAAGTCTGGTACCAATTCTCCAACCCGACTCCGGAGGGATGATAGGCTTAATGGTCCTCGTGTATGATCGAACCAATACTTTCTTTTGCTGAACAGTATCACTTCTAATGTGTTATCAATTCCTAATTTTTAATAGTACTCTATGAAATTTAATGAATAAATTGAATGGATTCTGCTGCCTAGAATATAGCTTTTCGGTTCGCTTCCTTAACACAAAAACGCCATGTGTACCAAAATCGGTATACACCCCTTGAAAGATTCCCAGAGGTTTTCTTACCGCACTTCTTGAAATCACTAGAAAAGAAAATTCGACGTAAATCGTATGTCCGGAATAGCTCTTCGAAAACTGTTCTCTCTCCTAATAATTTATAAAAAACCTCCATTTAGAGCAGCTCAATTTGGGACAAGAGTGTATTGCTTTTTAAGAGAATATACACTACAGATTATGGCGAATGAGAAAACGCAGATATTCCCTTGTTTAGATATTGAGGTTCATTACCTTAGGACAGCTTTTCACTATGATGTAATAATAAATCAGTAATGATAAATGTTCTAACTTACTGTGTTTCTTTTCACGACAGTGAAATTATTGGAAATAATTTGGATACATAACAGCATCATTGCAGTTCTTTGAGAATTCTTCTTCAGACTGTTCAGACATTAGGGGTGAGAAGATTTTCTGTTTGGAAACAATTATTAATTCTTTATTACCACCAATTTTTATTGCTGGTTTAGACCCTTACTGTTCGAGAACATACATATATGCGATATTATAATACAGCCCATAAGATAGGTCCTTCTATGCAGTAATTCCTCAGCCAAAGGAATACTTGTATACCAACACTATCGGTGTACAAATGCCTTCTCTTATTTAGAAATTCGTACATAAAGTACATCATTATGGAATGCACTACATCTGCACTAAAATTCAGTACATCCTGAATAACTTGTGAATTCTGAAGAACTTGGTTTTGTTCTTGGATCTCTTATGTGAGATGTACTGGTAGAAAGCTGTCACAATGAATTGTCACATTGTCATACGTCAGCAAAATGGAGATTTGCCATCGGACATCCAAATCACTTTCTTGATATAAAAGGCCAATGACACAATAAGATGGCATGATGAATGTTTTAAAGTGAAATAAGCTTAAAATGAAAAGTACACACACCTTAGAAAACTTACTAGTACTTTCCTACTTTGGTAGTTCACTTTTTACAGATAAATAACTGGTGTTATTAAAAATTTTGCATCGTCCATGTAATGTATGTGTAAAACATGTAATGTATAATATTTTGTATTTGTATTACATTATTTTATTTATTTATATTTATTTATTATATTATTTTGCATTTGCCCTCAGGGCAGAGACGGTGATTGCATGATCTCAGGTACAGTGTACCTGATTTCTTGCAAACTTGCGGAGACGAATATATTGGCGAAACGGGAAGACCTCTTTGTGGCCGCATAGAAGAACACCTAGATGGAAAATTTAAAAGCAAAACGAGTACTCCACTAGGCACGCATAGGACACAAAGACACAACGGAGAGGATTTTGATGTTAAGGTTAATATTCTTGAGCAAGAAACTAGCATATCGACACGCAAAGTTCTTGAGGCATTTTGGATTAATTTCAAAAACTCAAACATGAACCGCAAGGAAGAGTGCCTCCTAATCACACGTGATTTCACACAATATATCAGGTTGATCTTCTAGTCTGATAAAGGGGCACTCTAGAAGGAAGTATACCTCATTCCTCTTCCGCAGACACAACCTAGCGGTTGGTCGAAGGCAGAGAAGTGGTGAGTATTCGATGTTATTCACGCTGTTAGGACTTGGTTTTTGAGTTTCTCTGTTTGAGTTATTGACGTGTTTGGCTTGGTAGATCGCTGTCAGTCGACCTTTCCAGGCTCTGAAGAAGGCGACACGGCCGAAACGTCAGCCTCATAATAAACTTAACAACCTCGCGCTCGTTCAAAGAAGAAGAATCAAGAAGTATTAAACAATGCCGAGGTTAAAAGACAGTCGGTCTTGGAAATTGTGGAATTATAACTTTCTTACCTAAGCTTTATAACTTTAAGTGATATCAAGCTTCTTGCACAAAGTTTTGGCTAGTAACAATAAGGATGATGCTCTTAGAAATGCATATTAGTTGACTCAGTCTTCCTCATTGATAATGATGTAAGGTGTGACACAGGCTGAAACTTATAGGAATGATAGAACAAAATTCTAATAAAGAATACTACCATGATATTCGTCCAAGCAGGCATTACGTTCATTTGGTGTGTTTCGGAAGTAAGCTCACAAGCAACGAGCATAAGCTTCTTACGGATTTTCCTCGCTAACGAGTATGTGGTCTTCGAACTTTCGGCAGATGAGTAATGTTATTGCTAACAAATATTTGAGAAACTCAGTTGAGAAAACACTACATATGTTATACTCTTTTCATAGTGTTTTGTATATATCACCTTTTTTACAGAATGGGTGAAATCTGATTTTTACAGGCACCAAGAGATCAGTATCGCCTCTTATAACTCAGCTCTGGCTTGCAGTTTTGTGGAAGCTCATCTGTGAAATAACGAGGAGAAATGTAACAAAAATATTTTTAAAAATTTAATCATATAGATAATGATGTATAATAATGCTAAAATTTGAAAGAGAAAACGTTCTTCCAAAAACTTGGAGTGAATACTTTTTAAATCATGAATTTACCTCAAACGAGTTCGAAATCATAGCACGATACCCAACGAAGCAAGCTTTACATCTACTGTTTAGTCTATAATTGAACAATTTATTTGATTGAAACAACTGCGCAAAAGCAACAAACAAACATAAACTAATAATTTACTATTTATCCCAATCGAAGACGCTTCTATTCACGTAGACTTAGAGCCTGAGGAGTTTTGTTTCAATATTAATACACTTTATATCGATGGAACATTCTATCGATATGCTGTTTTTCAATACTTTATATTATTGTAGTATAATGAAGCCAAAGATTGTAGTGAATAACTTCTCACAGTTTCAAATTACTTTATTAATTACATTTCTGGTTGGTTTCATGCAAAAACATACAAGCGATATGACGGAATTAGTCGTCACAGCTGACACCACTTGCTCGCTAATTTCCGCTATTGCTGACAATGTGGCGCTGATCCAATGTTCAGTGTTCTCTTCTTTTTCCCATTATCTTTTCTTTGATCTTGATTCTGTAAATTGGTAAATATTGAACAAGGGAAGTAAAACTGAATCAAAGAACTAGAAAATGGATGTATTGCACTTATATCCTTAACCCCTCAAGAGGTAGGGGTGTATTTTTTTTGCTAAAGTGATTGTAGTTGCTTAGTCAAGAACGGTAGAGATAAAAAATCGATAGTATACCGTAATGCTTGCTGATTTTCTAAGATTATGTCGCCATCTGCATTTAAGAGCTCACCTTAACGATCTCACTCGGTCTACATGCGAACACATCGTCCGCTTCATTCTAAAATGAACTAGAATAATTTGAAAGCAGAGTGATTTGATAAAACTTGCATGTTAAACTGAAGCATAGCTGTCCTGAGTTAGAGATTAATGGAATTAGTGACTATGTGCAAATTTTTGTTAGCTGCATAGATAAAAAGAAAGATTGTGACCTTGTGATTGAGTATGAAAGTCGTTACATTATTTGCCACCATTGACACGAGTAATTACGAGATTTATTTGAATAAAATTCATCTATTCACATAGAAAAGGCTATGATGGAAGATTTAAAAAAAATGCTCGTCAAAACTTCAGAAGTCTACGAAAAAAAATCAAATTATGTACATGTAAGCATCACAAGACAAGAAATGTTGGAGGAAAGTGATAGTGATAGCACGAAATGCTATAGAAATCTTAACGAAAAAAAAGGAAGTAAACAAAGAACACGATGAATGTTGGGTGATCAAAATTTGCATTTAAGAACTGTTTATGAAATGTGAAAATTAAACCATTGAAATGATAATGTCTTCATGCAGATTCTTCTACCTTGACTGGCTTCAAAAGCTTCTCCTTTGAAATGAATTTCCTCATATCTTTAGCCGACCAACGGTCTTTTCCTCGTGCCGTCAACGTTCTAAAAGAAATATGCTCTTCTTCCACGACTATCTTAAGACTTCGAAAATTATTTAAACAAGTAATTTTTCTGCTCAATTACTGAATAATAAAAATAGACTCCTATACAAGTTTTAAGCACTAGAAATGTAACATTTTTGTTTTGTCCTCAATGATTTACTTGTCGACCGGGATGAAAGCGCTCCTGATTGTCAAACTGTGATATACAACAGAGTTTCTTCCGACAGATGATCGCCCAAATTGAAAACGAGTTTGAGATTTCCATCCAAAAACCAAGCTGTTATAAATTATTGAGAATAATAGCTATTTTCCTCTGAAGCATAGTCGTTAAGTTGTAAACCTTGAGAAATTCCTAGTAATGTTATAATGGGAAAAGAAAGAGATCTCACTAAACCAGCAACATACTCTTTATGTGTAACGGCAATATGAGACAATAGGCTTACTCTTGAATGTGTTGCAGCATGGAAGTGTCGAACTTGTCCTCAGGAAACCAAATGCACGAGCAATTACAACTATCTCAGATTTTAGCCGCTTAAATTAGATCTTAGTAATATTTCACGATTACTATGTAGCTCATGCTACTCGTTCGCAAGAGTTGGATAAAAAGTAAAGAAAAATAGAAGTCCGGAAGTCGACATTCTTAGTCAAACTTACCTTTTCATAAGTTTAAATGCTTTTTCACTAAACAACGTCCATCGTTTTGGTAGTGTCGGATTTTTATGCTTCAACCATTGCTCCCATTCCCAGTACTCCTTACACATGATAGACGCTTTTTGCCACAGGAATCGTCCTCTCAAGCAGTAGTAAAAGATAACACCTGAAGTGGCATGAAAATCAGTATGCCTTGCCATAGTTAGTCATTAAATTCTATATATTGTTCTTTCATTTTACTAAATGCTTCCTGAACCTTCTTCAAAATACTTTGCAAGCTCTCATATAACTTCAATTGTATATATGTTCTCCATTTCAAAAACTTGTTTTAAAAGCTACACTTCAAACATTGTTGTATTTTCTTATTGTGTTGTTAATTAGTGGTAATTATTAAACTTTTGAATGAAACGCGTGTCGTGTGGAAACCCCAGAGTGATATTAATGATTATGAACAGAAACCATAGATTCATCAAGTCAAGAAAAAGATTGATTTTGGCTTTGAAAACATAACAGAAGAACTGCTGTAGGTAAGAGAACACAAATACTTACCTTGAACCTATTCTTGAAAAAGGGCATAAAGTGTAGATCCTAGAAGTGCAAGAATGTTTACCATTTTGAATACAGACAATCTAAGAAACCATGGGCACGGCTTCAGTGACCGAGTTATAAAAAGTGGTTTCTACCTCATTTTTACAGAGAAGATCTAATCATGAAACTTAGCCATGTACGTTTTTTGTGCATTCGTCTGTTTATTATGTAACCATTCATGAAATGAGAAATTCCGTCTAAAAATAAGAACCGCACGTCTTTTTCAAGCAGCTCCCTTACTGAGACTCCAGAAAGAGTGGACGGTGTCGTTTTGCCGAAGAGTGTCTAACTGACGCCCATAAAGAACGAGATTGATAACCTCACATGAAAACGGATCAACGAACTCCATCATCAAATCTTATCCACGATGATTCAGATGAGGGATAAAATCGACGAAATCGATTCCAAGCATAGCTAGTGAGGAATAGAACTTTCGTCACACTAAAGGAAAGCTTGAAGCACATTCCAGATAAAGAAAGTGATGCTTGTAAACAGGAAATACTTTACACTACATTTTTCTTAACTAGGTAGGTTTAACAAAAACTTTTTAATCCAAAATTTAGTGGAAATTGTAAGAAGAATTATTAGTGATGTCGACGCCAAAAATACGATAATTATAAGAGGCTGAAGATTTATGATAATGTAACACACCAAGTCAGTCTAGCCGCTGGGTTAAACGGCAACTTACAAGCGGTAGCATCATAATATCAGATGAATTCATTTCAAAATCATGTAAAACCACTATGAATTGTTTTCTATTGAACAGTTCCTGATCAATAGTACTCGCGATAATTCCTGATAAAAAAATTTCTTGCAATAATAAGTTAATAAAGCGAAGATAAAGTGGTATGCCTCGATCAATCCCTGAAGAATGCACCATACAATCGACTTCATCAAGCATCGTAGAGGTAATTGAATGCATATTTGCTCCATACACTGATCTGCGGTGTCTTCCTATGTATCAAGTCGATGCCTTTACCCTCTCATTATCAATTTTCCGATCTCGGAGGTACGGAAGGATTGGTGAGCACGATGCGCTGAATCGAACCATCGATCGATCCAGTGTGAATTTCAGGACACATCTAATCGCTGCGCTACACTCGCCGACAAAATTATAAGAATTCGGAACGTAATAAATCTAAGGAACGGGCTATATTCACATCTATCTTCCCATCAAGGAAGAGAACTGCTAAATAGCAAGCTGAACTGCTTAAATACTATGCTGTCCAAACACATACATGCTCAAAGTCACGGCTGTTCGATAGCTGCGGATAAGATTTCGATAATCAGAGCTGAAGAGTTCCGAATATGACAGACTTGAAAAAGACAATTTATACTTTAACGTTCTATGTTTATATGTAAATTTCTTAAGCGCAATTTCCATTTTAAATCGGTTATAACTGGGCGGGATTTGGTTACGTTTTTCTGACTTTTGCATCTTAACGCACTAATGATGCTCTTCTCTCGTCCTTCCTTTTATCCCTTCTCTGAAGGACTTTGCAAGATCGGCATGTTGCTCGCGCATCTCCGCGTTTGGGTATCTACCGGAGTGCTTCTGCCGACGGACTTGTGCTTTTAAATTATCGGCTTTATTAGCACTGACATGGAGACGTTGATTTAAAGAGACTCTTCAACTGCTTGAGGTTTCGAGAAACCTTTTTTCTTCGGCATCATAAATCACTGAGGTATTCCAATCTCGGCCTATCTAGTGATACCGTTCTTAACCTTCTTAGCTAATATCACATCGTTAGTCAAAGATTCAGACGCAAGTGTGTATGCGTTGTAGCGACGTATGTACAATACGCCTTTATACTATCACCAGACCCCAGATGGCTAGAATGATGCTGAGATTTAGTGACCTTGTTTGGCTCATCCCACCCAAAGTTGCCTTATTATAAGTTCTTTTGAGGTGATGAAAATAAGACAATTTATTTTCGCTATTTTTGGCGACAGCTACCATTGGATCGTTTGCAAGACTCCGCCAAGGAAATTGATATTTCTACGAGCATAGCTCTTCGGACTTTTATACAGCATAAGTGAAGCGGAAATGCTAGACGTAAGGTTGCATACTTTGATACACGACAAACGGTATTAATAAAGGTAGAATAAAGCAGTTTCTAAACCCATGTGTTCAGCAGATCTAGGAATAAGGGAGGACGGTATACTTAGATATCTAAGTGCGTAACTAACACACAGCAGATTCAATAGAAAAGAAAATGTTAGATGATTTAAAACGTCAAAATAGAAATGAAACTGAATCAGTTGAAGTTTGGACGACTGACTAACAGAGAATTGGTTAACATGATACAACTTCTTGTCTGCCATGGACAACAATATTGGAATAGGAGGCACTCAAAAATACCGTAACAAGGATGAGGCTAAGAAGATTGTTAATTAACATTGTTAAAACGCGCAAATATAACCTTTTTCAACATGTTGCTAGAACAAAAAAGAAGGAAAGCTTTCGAAAATAATCACAATAAAGAGGGAAAATCACTTAAGAATGCCGCAGATAAATGCTAAAAGAATACACCCGTTTAGAAGTCGTCACGTGTTTCTTGTACACGAGCGCCAACAACAATTTATTGCAATTCAAACAGCTTGTGTTTTCCTTGTCACTAATGGTTTTCGCCCACACATACAAACAGTCATCAACAAATGAATTTACCAAAACCATAACAAACAATCAACAATCTACTTTTGAATAAATTTAATTATTCTGAATCCTATAAAAAGAAAAAAAAGCAAATTCCTCTCCACAGTATCGAACGATATATGGTAGAAATGTGCTTAGCAGAAACATAATACTGTTATTAATGTTAAAGGATAAAGGATGAAGTGGTTAACGTTGATCAATCCTTGGGATGCGCCATGCATTCGACTTCATTAGACATCATAGAGGTGATTGAATGCATATTTGGCCTATACAATGCCTTGCGGGGGCCAGCCGATGTGTCAAGGCAGTATTTTTATCCTCCCATACAATTCTGGTACCAATTTACCGACTCCGAAGAGATAGTAATCTTGGTGAGCCCGCCGCGCGGTATCGTATGCAGTGTGCATTGCAGGGCGCCTTTAACCACTGCGCTACACGTGTCCGTTATTATCGTTACGTTTATCAGTCTAACGTGCCCTTCCTCATCTTCGAAGTGGGATTCTGCACGGTGAAAGTTTGAAACCAACGTTGCACTGTGCGTTTGTTAACAGCTCCTTGACCCCATGCGTTAATTGTGCTACTCTATGTCCCAGTCTGAAATCGTAGAAATAGACTTGTCGAAATTTTTCTTTTGACACCTGAAATTCTAACGTTTTAGATATGTCAAAAACATAATTAGCAGCATTAATTAATTATGAAATTAATTAAAACATATACAAGAAAAAGATATAGAGAGAGATAAGATAGGGGCACGTGTAGAGCAGTGGTTAGAGGTGTCCTTCAATACGCACTTCATTCGATCCTACGCCCTGGGCTCACCAAACCTTCCTTCCATCCGGTTCGGCAAACTGGTACCAGAATTGTATGGGAGGATATAAAAAACACTGAGTTGACACATCGCGCAGCACCTGCAAGCTATAGTATAGGCCAGACATCATTCAATCACTTCTACGATGTCCGATGAAGTCGAATGCATGGTGCATCTATTAGGGATTGATCAACGCCAACCACTTTATCCTCTATCCTTTTGTAGAAGAAAAATGACATTACGAAAGCAACATTATTCTCCGAACAACCTAATACATTACTAACTAATTATGTGAATAAATAATAAACCTGATTTTTCGTGAATGAAGTTCTAACTTTCTTTTCTTGGCAATTTTGGTCCACGAATTCAGCTTCGTCATTTCGAGCACACCGGTTTTTTTTATCATTCATCTTAAAGTGTTACTGTTAGAACGCAAATATCCTTACAAAATACATGTGAATTTTCAAATTTACCTGTTGATATCCATATAAAATATTGTTGACAGAAAATGTAGGGTTTTCCATTCGCTCGAAATTGTATGAATGATAATACGAAGCAGCTACAGCAATTCCTCAGAAAAGAGGAGAATGAGCGGCGGAACCATAATGAAATTCGGTGTTAATGTCAATCAACTCGTTTATTTGCTATTAACAACCACAATAACATTGAAAATGAAAATTAAAAGCGGTGGAAAGTAAAACGACAATTAGGCAACCGACATAACTGTTTGCAAGCACTGTTATTCTCATCCCGTATGTCGATAAGATCATTACGACGTCTAGTTGTACTTTAATTGCGGAGAAACAAACTTTCTAATTGTATAATAAAAGAATAGAGCTAAATAATGGTACTCAATAATACGCAAAAATTTTGACCTCGCAATTTTACCAAAGGGGTGCATTTCAGTGCTTGGCCACGTTGCCTTTGGCTCGATCTCGTGTTCTCGGCAACCGAGGCCTCCATCATTCCGGATTCCAAAAATTGGTAGTGGATATGTTTGGGAGGATAAAAACATTGACTTGATAGGTGAGTTGCACAAACAACGAAAGTCATTGTTTAAATGTCATACTCATTCAATCATCTCTAATATGTATTAGCTCGAATGCATAGCGCATCCCTGAGGCATTAATATCACCAACACTGAGGATAACATTGAATTAAGAACAAACACACTTAATTGATGGATTTAATTCCAATGATTTCTGTCTGCATAACATGTCATAAAATTGGAATTTATAAAAGTCCTAACACAGCATTGCCATACACTGCATTTGCATATTTTCTGAAATTTAATGACCAAAGTAAAAATCGTAGAATTCCACTGTTTTCTTAAAAAAGGCATTCTTTTCTAATATATATGTTTATATTCGTATACTTTATGATGTCAAAAAATTTAGGAATTTGAGCATTCTTTGCATATTCCTTGAATGTGGATTTTGAAGCAAATGTACACCAAAAGTAGTATTCGAGAAGAATCTTGTTCTATAACCTCAAAGCGACAAAGCTAAGTCACTTTCTTAAGTCTCCAAGCCCTTCGCGGTGCTCAAGTACTTTAGTTGTCGGAAAATTATTGGGAGTTTTGGATAAACCATCATAACTCATTATGTGCTTACTATAGACTAGAATTATCATCAGGTCTAAACAATCCATCGTCGTTTGCTGTCAAGTTTTGTTAACAAATAAACGTTCAAGGTTATGGCTCACCTCCATGTTTCCTATAATTCATTCAACGGTATGGAAGACAGGTTTCATAGGATTAGTTTACATTTCGAACTTCCCAACAGAATTTACCAGGGACTTTTCAGACATCACAAGATACGAGTGTACCTGAATATTTATGAAATTATTAGTGTCCTAACGCTATCACTTAGCCATGTTCTTGAAAAGGCTGATAGAATTTCGAGACAACGGAATGACAGAGACGCTGTGTTGCCTGTTATAACAGGTTCGAAAAAATCTACTTTAATTTGTACCAAACAGGTCAATACTAGATGTAGTCAATGTAGAGGTTGTACACTGCAATAATTGTAATATGTATATATACATATATAGTGTATATTGTAAACGATACGGATTTCAATCATGTTTAAATGATGTAAAATGTAAGCGTCACATTTTAGAGAAACATTTTATTGAATATTTTGTGAAGAAAAATCGTTTAAAGGGTGCAAGTTATGTGAACAACTAGCATTTTTTCAGACAATCGTTTTGACGAAGCCGAGTGTACAACTACATTACAATTTCATTTGTACAAGTCTTCTCAATGATTTATTCCTTTTTTTAACAAAGAATTAAACAAGATATTATTGCAAATGTTGAGCTTCAGAGCTTAGAAAATACAGTATTTATAGTCGTAGCTTCAATGATTTCTTCTAAGATGATTCTCACTTCACCATCAGCAATCTGTCGCCCTGAAATGGAAGTGTCAGAAAAAGTACCTACTTCAACATTTCCAGTGCAGTCGCGGACTACAGAATCCAATTTAGACAAGAATAAGATCTTCGACAAGACAAAGCGACAGATTAAAATTGTCATCAAAGTACTGAAGACAAGAGTAAAACCAGAACAAATGATGCGTGATGTGATCAATATTAACCTGGAGTGATTGGACCTTGCTAATAGTCTCTAAATAAGAGCATATGAAATATTAGGATTTTGATTGTGAATTAATTTCACCGTCAGAATCTTCGACAGCTTCGCTCCTTTTATCATCCGACTCTTTTGTCTTATTTTCTTTATTGTCGACGTTCGAAGTAGACGCAATCTGAATTCTGTGTTCGACGCACGGAAATAAAGAGCTGCGACTTATACTAGCAGCAGTGGTACACATGTATACAGTAAAATACTTGTAAATGCCTACCTAAGTAGATGTACAGTATATAGAATCATTTTATATTACACAGCTATTCCGCTAGCATTACGAAACCATACGATTAAAATATGAACGAACCTCGGTGATTGATCCAGTTGGCTCATCCGATGCTGCCGGACCAGTCTCCTCAACAGCTGGTGTTGAATCTCTATTTAATTCGCTATTAACGATATACTGAAATCATATCAAGTAAACCAATGACACGCCATTCTCGATTCTAAACAAACCACACTTCAGTAATCTGAAATATCGTCAATAAAAAACAACTGATGCTAAAGAAATGAATTTTGAAATGTCAGTCCGAGATGAAAATTTTTTGATATCAATCTTGAATGAATCCAAAATTTTGCATATAGCAAACTTTCCTTAATATCCAACTTTGAAGCCTAGTGCACCTCCACCCTACGTCCGAATCAACTATTTTCGATGTTCTCAATTGACGAACTACAATGAAAACATATGTGAGTTTCTAAAAATGCAAGCTACAAGTTCAAACTGCATTTTGAATGATAGAATACTTCTGATCGTTTGATGATTAAATGGCTTATTACAGGAACATCAACAATGCGCTGTTAACATATCAAAACAGATTTGGAAGCGCGGCAAGGTTTTCCCATTTTTTCTCGATGAGATTTAACAAAACGATTAACAGTAAGTGTAGTTAAAGCGAACAGATGCAATAACATATAACTGAAGGCTGAAAATAAAACAAACCTCTGAAAGCCGGGCCATAAGCTGGGATTTCCTTCCATAAATTGGAAGCTTCCGTCTCCGCAGCTTCCGTCTCAAATCCAAAACTTTGAGAGTAGCAATCACTTCTCCACTAGGCAGAGTAGCTTTAGATGACATATCTGAAAACGATTCAGTAAAGTAAGAACGACGTAAAACGATAGAATTCCATATACATCATTCACTAAAGCACAACATAATTAATTACGCAAAAAGAAAAGCAAAGAATAAGAATCATATTACCAACT